>NC_044348.1:31690942-31990942 GCF_007364275.1 Archocentrus centrarchus
CACCCACTTTTCTCTGCCCCGTGTGTGTGTATGCGGGCTAGCGTGGGAGACGAGCGCGAGGGAAAAAGTGTGTTCGGTGGCGGTGGAAAAAGGAATAAAAGTTCTGTTGCTAAAATCCTTCGACTTGCTGCATTTCTCCGCCTTGCTAAAGGTGACCCACATGGATGAGCAAGTTAGTTACCAGCCACGAGCCAAGCGAAGTAGAGACCAGAGGTCTCCCTACTACGGTTAGGAGCCGCGATCTGGTCGAGGTAACACACTATTGCGGGATAGGGGGTTATTGTTGTCTGGGAAAGATGAAAGATTATTTCAAAGTATTTAGATACACGTATTACAGCGTCAGTGACCCTATGGCCTTGGCGGAGGTTTGCGCTCTCTGAGTGCTTCTAGTTAAATATATATCACACCTGGTGCTATTAACATGAGTTTCAATGGAGGTTTTGTTGTGTTGGGCTGGCAACTGTCAGTCAGATCTGACAACCCTGTGGATGGGCGGTGGTGATAACCTATTCAGCTTCAGTGCAAATTACGGCAGATGGAAAGGAAAAGGTCAAAGCCATCAGGTGTGCAGTTTAGGAAAAAGAGAAAAGAACAACAGGAGAAATAAGCAAAGATGAAGGTAAGCAGAAGCTGTGTAATATTTCAGTTTCTTCCATGTTTTTTCAAATAAAATTTAAAAGAAATTCTGAGTGTGCCTGTGATGGTGGGGAGACCTTCTGTTAAAACCTGTCTGTCAGACCATGGCAGAAAGCTACATGCACCACACAGCAGGTGCTCATTACCCCCCCAAGTGGAGTAGTGCGGTAGGCGCTGCTGCGCGATTGCTATGGGGGGTTGGGGTGGGGGTGGGAAGGCGCCGGCAGGGATGCTCGCCCAGGGCGCCAAACAGGCTAGGACCGCCACTGAGTTAAACGAACTAAAAACAAAAAGTCTGCATCAGTGGAAAAGTCAAAATATATTGAAGGGGTGATGAAAAATTTACTACCAAGTCAGATTCTGTTTACTACCTTTTACTACCTTTTACTAGCCTTAATTTGACATCATTTAATTTACTATCTTTTACTACCCCGCAGCAACCCTGTGTTATATTCTTATAGATTAAGCTAGCAGCAGCAGTAATTAAAGTGGCTTTCTGCTGGCATAGCATTGAGCTGATAACCCTTAACTTTATGATTGAAAATCCAAATTTATTTCATTAAATTATTTTTTAAATATCTATTATAAATAAAGGAAAGAGTATAGTTATGATAAATACAAACTGATAAGAATAATTGACCCCACTTGATCATTTCTGTTGCTAAAATAGTTTGACTGCTTGAGAGTTAATGCTCCTAAGGCCTTTAATGAATGAGTAATTGTGTATTTAAGGACCTGTAGACATTTTGTACTTGTTGCTCCAGGGTCAGGTTAAAGTTTCTGCTTTTCAAGCGTGGACTAGCGGTTGTGTGATTCCGTGTTAAATATTTCTAAAGAGCCATTCAACAAAGCAGCAGCTGACCTGGATAAGGTCCAGTATGCCGAGTTCACTCTCCGACGAGTCCACACAGAAGACAAAGTAGAGAGTGGCGTAGTGTCGGTAAATCAGCTTGTAGTCGGAACCACCAATGAGACTGAAAGCAGATTAAAAAAAAAAGACATTAAGAGATCATTCAGGTGTGGCTTCATGCTGAGTTTGATCAAACACGTTTTCTGTTGAGCCAAAAAAAAAAAAAAAAAACAGTTGAAAGATGTGGTTGAGACTTTACACATTTGTCTCCATCTAGTGGTGAAAGCTATGCTACTGCAACCACAGTCACCTGCTGCCAATGTCAGATTTCCCAAAGGTGGCTCAGGATTTACACCAGTTAGTTCTTGAAGGTTTGTCAAATTAAATTGTCACAGCACATCACGAGTCAAACAACAAGTCTGCCTTTCAGCCTGGGCCAGAAATCTATTATAGAAAAACCAGAGTGCAGCCAGAGCAAGTCGTGCAGCTTCTCTGACAGCTGTGCCTCGCTCAGCAGTAACAAGCTTATGATTTATAGCTGTACATAGAGTACCTGTTTTCTTATACCTTTACATACAAACAAAATTAGAGAAAACCCCACTTGCCTTCCACCCTCCAAGAAGTTGCAGACGTTGTCGTCTCTTTTAGATACCAAATGAAAAGTCTCCCGAATGATTTGCTGCTGCATGTCCTCTGCCTGCAAGCAAAAATTAATACACTTTTTTTTTTAAAGTCTAGATCTATTTGGCTATAACCCATTGTTTTCAACAAACTTTTACAGTAGGACCTGAAGAATATATCAGTTAGCCAAACATTGTTCTGTCATCAATATATTGGCATCGGCACGTTTGCTGTCCAATGTGGAAACTTTTTTTTTAAACATAGCATAATGCAGAAAGAGATGTACGGGGTTATTTAGAGAAGATGATTTAGTTTGTACAGTGAAGCGGAGCCCTGCAGTTCAAAGCAGGATTAGGGACTCAGCCAGGTAATTTCAGGTTTTAACTCTCAGGTGTCATTCATGGGAAGGTGGTTCACTTCATACATCTCTGCAGTTATGCTGCATATCTACCCTGCTCCGGAGCAGGCTATGTTCGAAATAAGAGATAAACACATACAAAAACCTGAAAAACCCTGTGAACCGTGGCGAGCAGACAGTAAGAAGGTCTGAAGTTTTTGTCTCTCTGATGTGCATCAGTAAGAAATGCAGATAACGAGAAGTAACTTTACGCCTCATTTCCCCCTCTGGCTGGCAGCAACTATGAGGTCATTTCATTGTTAAAAGTAAGTTCTTCCAGCCCATTGTTGCCTAGGGCGTGCTCACAGGGGATAGTCTGATTGTTGAGGTCTTTATCTTGCAATACAAACTGTCTTGAGGTGACAGTTCTTGTAAATTGGCACTATATAAAATAAATGAATGCAAGCCTACTTATAATTAACTGGTTATTTTTCTTAGATGGTCTTTACATTCAAGAAACACTTTAATGAATACAATTTGAAGTTTCAAATTCTCTCTAAGGATGTAGCTTACAGACTATACGCCACATATGCATGTGAGCAGCACATGTGCCAGAGTAGCATCAGTTAATGAACAATGACCCCATAATTTTCCTTTCCAATATGACTGAGGTACAATGTATATTATTTATATATTAAAATAAACTTAGCACAAAAAGTAAGAACATTTGTGTTTGATCGATTAGTTCTTTGTTATAACAATAGCTCTTGGCAGTAAATCGTAAATCTCTTAATTGGTGACACATTTGTAAGGAAAATGCATTTGTGAGTTGAGCAGCAGAGTTGAGCATGTGGGTTGTGCCCATGAAAAACTTGCCTAATCCTCTCTGCCAATGCCAGCCAGCTTATTCTGCTGGTGACTGCTTACAGCATATGGTTCCCCAGGCAACAGGTTTGTCATCATTGGAGCCAATCTCAATGCTGAGGGATATCGAGATGAGATTCTGCAACCCATGACAATCCCATACCTCTACAGTCTGGGACTGAACTCTGTCCTCCAAAATGACGACGCTCATCCCCAAAGAGTGGTGTTTATCAGCGACTGCCTCCAGAATTTGGGAGTGGAGGGAATGGAATGGCCTCAACCCCACCGAACATTTGTGGGATCAGCCAGAGCGCTCACCACAGTCACACTGGCTGAGCGCTCACCACAATCACACTGGCTGAGCGCTCACCACAATCACACTGGCTGACTTGCAACAAATGCTAGTTGAAGAATGGGATGCCATCCCACAGCAGTGTGTGACCAAACTGGTGACCAGCATGAGAAGGAGGTGCCAGGCTGTTGTGGCTGCGTATGGTTCTTCCACATGCTACTGAGGCCCCTGTTTGTTAAATGAATAAATTGTTAAATTGCCAATATGTCTTGTTTTTTCAGACTTCAATCATCTAATCCATTAAACACCAAACAAGAGCCAATAGCAAAATAAACTGTTTGGCATTGGCAGAGAAGATCTGCCAAGTTATGGGCGTAACCCACATACTTAACTCTGCTGCTCAACCTGCAAATGCATTTTCCTTACAACTGTGGCCCCATTTAAGGGGAAACAAACAGACTTTCCAATGGTATAAGATTGTTGTCAGAGAGGAACAGGCCCATTTTCCTGCAGCTTCAAGATACGATGCAGAAAGATCAACAATGATGCAAAGTTGGTGATTTCAGGACAGTTAGTCCGACTAAAATACACACATGCAAAATTTATTACGAATCATAAAGGTCGGTTTATCTTAGCAGATAATTTAGATGACGTATGCATTCCTTGTTATAAAGAGAGAAGTCTGTTAGAGAAGAACGGAAGTAAAACTGAAGAGTGGCTAACTTAGCTCCAAGTTTGTTCCTTTATCGCTCACATCATCGCTAACGGGTTTAATTGGCCACAGAAAAACATCTCATAACACAGGAGGATTTCAGAAACATCCGCGGCTGTTCATCACAGACGCTGATCCAACACTGACTGCCAGGTAAACAAAACGTTTTCAACCGCAACCGCTAAAATACTCACAAAATACTGATAGAATCTGATCAGCCGCGGCTTCCCGTGGTTGTTAAAAATCAGTATGGCTTTAATCATCTCTGTTCTTTGGCGTTATCAGAACACAGCGTGAAAAATTAGCAGAACGTTACAACTGTGGCTCTGTTTGACGTTAGCTTCGAGGTTCCCAGCAGCCGGGTGTCTCGTTTATCTACATCCGGTGAGTCAGAGCCGCAAATGGTTCCGCGTCGGGTTTATCGTTCCTGTCTGCTGTTCAGGATCTTCAAGGAGCGATTAATGCCATTTAAACCGAAACCTGAGCAGGTAGATCTGTTAGCTGAACTGAGGCTGAAAACTCAAGCTAATATAATTTTTTTTTATTTTTAGCACAAAGCCAGTAATGTGCACGGCTCCTATTGGAGGCTCTTATTTAGCATTCGCGGTTTGGTAACAATGTTTTGGTGCATCGACTCCACCTACTGGTAGGATGACCGGTCCCATCAAACTAAAGGTGGGACAAAGGGTATTGTCAGTGATGTTGAGAGGCATTTAGCATGCGGAGGGCAAATACATATTCACCGGCCACTTGTTAATGTGAATATCTAATCAGCCAATCAAATGACAGCAACTCAATGCATTTAGACATATAGACATGGTCAAGCCAACCTCCTGAAGTTCAAACCAAGCATCGGAGTGCTGGGGATTTCAGTGTCTGTCTACATGGTGTGGTGTTAGTGTATCAGTGTGGGGGATATTTTCTTGGCATATTTTGGGCCCCTTAGCACCAACTGAGCATTGTTTAAATGCTTCAGCCTACCTGAATATTGTTGCAGACCACATCCATCCCTTGATGACCACAGTGCACCCATCTTCTGAAGGCTGCTTCCTGCAGGATAACGTGCCGTATCACAAAGCTTAAATCCTTTCAAACTGGTTTCTCGAACATGATCCAAAAGAGCACCTTTGGGATGTGGTGGAACAGGAGAGTTGCGTCAGCGATGTGCAGCCGACAAATCTGCAACGACTGCGTGATGCTATCGTGTCAATATGGACCAAAATCTCTAAGAAATGTTTCCAGCACCCTGTTGGATCTATGCCACAAGGAATTAAGGCAAACATAGGTCCAACCCTGTACTAGAAAGGTGTACCTAATGAAGTGTATTTTGTAAGGTGATGGGATTGAAATATGTACAATTATGTATAATCCATTGCATAGAATATAATTTTTATTTTTTAAAACATGTCTGCAGGTTTTGGCTCGCTATCAGAGAACACAAAGTTTTTTTGGAGGGGGATTCAGATTTCGATGCCGTAAGCATTTTAACTCAGTCTTCAGTCATTACAGTGGAGGTCTATACTGTTCACATTGTGTGACTATCCACCTGACACATTATATAATGTTGCAGTCTTTGTGACTAATGCACCGTCAGCTGAGGCACCACCTTAATCACTGGACCCTTTGTACTTGTGTCAGCTGCTTCACACTGCCGTGGAAAGTCTTTTTGTTTTGATCTACAGTAGGTGATCAGAAAATTGGATCAAAACCAAAATTATGTAATATTGAAGCAAAAGATCTCTGGCGTGGTCGAGCCAAACAGGAAAATTTAATTACCCAAACGGTAAAAGGATGATAGATAGCATGCTAGCATACTTTTTTTTTTTCATAGTCCTGGTACAAACTAATAAATTGCTGCATTTTCTTCAGGTTATTTACAATTTCTGGTCCATCTGGAGGTTTTAATCATCTGTGTGGTGTAAAATATGTTTCCACACAGAGAAGATGTTGTTGTAAGATCACATGATCATAAAAACTGTTGATAGTTTGATTTAAAAAAAAAAATTAAATTCTTGAGTTTGGGAAAGCTCATGGATCGAACCGGATGACTGCATGTAACAAAGCAGGCAGACACCAGGCCTGTAAATTTAAGCCATAAATCTGCGTTCTATATAATGTCCACCAGAGGGGGAACTTCTCTGGTTCCAAAAAGAAGTCCAATTGTACAGAGGTTTATGAGAAAAGGATGTCAGAAAACACTTTCCTAATAAATTTATGGACTCTCACTAGTTTTAAATCTTACTGGATACAACATCATGTTCATTTAGGAAATTATGGTTCCCATTAGAGTAAAAACGTTGCTACCATAAGTTCCTCGGGTGTACCGTGTTTCTCATTTTCCAAGTAAAATCCAAGCTGTGTTTATGACATCTAGTTTCAAAAGATGGCAGTTGCAGAAATGTGCAGCTCTAGGATTCACAGAAGGACCTTGGATGGCATCATGGTGTCTACATCATGCACTTCTGTTCAGTGTTTAAAAGCTTCTTTCTTTAGGTTTCTAAGGTGCACAGTTCCAGCATATCTAAAGATGACACACCAGCACACATTTTACATGCAGCTGCTCACACAGCCACTAGAAGCTGCTTAATTTTAATGCTAAACAACGTGTAATAATTTTTGCACAAACAACCTTTACAGTACTGTGGGGTAGGACAGTCTCTAATCACCAGTAATCTGTTTATCTTAAATAAGCACTTTAGTTCTTGTAACATACAGCTGCTCCTTCCATAGCTTCCATAAATGTTATTTTTTAATGCATTTTTTATGGCCTTTCCCTGTATGAATAGTGGGGAAGTCTATAGTTTGCAGGAATACAGGCTAACAGAAAATGTCCATCAAGGACTCAAAATATTTATGGACCTCTTCTTCTTTTTCTTCTTCTTTCAGCTGCTCCCATTAGGGGTTTCCCCAGCAGATCATCTGCCTTCATCTCACCCTAGCTTTCTGCATGCCCTCTATCACTAGGTGATTTGACAGTGGGGCAACCCTAAAAGTCCTCAGTTACTTAGCAGGAAAGCACCTTAAAGTGCACACTCATGGACTTTGGGATTGGGCTGAATACTCACAGGCTATGCTTCCTGTCATTACCTTTCCTCCAGAATAAAATGAGCTTAACATGAAGGAAAATAATCCCTTTGTTATCCCTTGGGCAGTAAGATGATGAGATAAAACCGATCATCTTTTGCAAATTCTAAGCAAATGACAACACTGATTGAGCCTTTCCTAAACCCCTTGACAATATTTCAAACACACAGGCAAAAATTCAGGACACGAAGTCAGCACTTTGATCAGTTTGAGTCACTTTGGGTAACCAAAGAGTATAGACTGAAAAGCTAGCTGCACAATAGACCTAATAGAGATGCAACACAGTCCGTTGCAAAGTTCTCAAAAGAATCTCAAAAAATCAAGAGGCTCTGCTTAAGTTTACCAGCATCCAGACATACATTTACATTGCTGCAATATATTAGAATAACCAGTCCTCATAAATGTCTCAACAAAGCTGATAATAGGTTTTCTTAATTCTAAGATGACCATCGAGAGAGCGACCATAAATCAAGGTCAGCAACACAGATCAGAAAATCCCTTGAACTTCAACCTGAAACTCCAAGGCTCGTGACTGTTTATGCTTGAGGATACCCCTGAGACATTTCAGCAGCTGCTTCCTCAGATACCACTCCCTCACACAAAGGTGTTCAAGAGGCAATGCTACTGCATAATGTTCCTATTCATGAGATGGTAGAGCAGTTTCAAAATTGTCCATCTGCTCCGGCACAGATTTCGGAGGTAAGGGTGGCAGAGGAAAAAGGGTGTCTCTAGATATAACATCACAAGCGGAGCATATGTAAGCCAAGCTGTGAAAAAGGACACATGTAAGGGAATTCTTCAGGACAGGAAGATCAGGAGTGGGGAGAAACTATCTCCAAAGTCCTGAACATTATTTAAGAAAGACTTCTGAGTAAATGGCAAAACCTGTTCAGGAAAGCACCTGTCTTTACAGCCTTCTGTAAGTCAACTTCAGTGAGTAACAGAACTACAGAAGAGGCATAAGTGTTTCAAGTAAGTTCTGTTTTCTTCTTGCAGTGTCTTTGTTTCATAAAATGTGCTTCAGGGAATTACTCCTGTGCTCTTTAAAATTTCCATACTCTGATCAGCTGGAGTTGCAGCACAAAAGTCTAAACTCCTCCAAAAAAAAGTGAGAATGTTTGTTGTTTGTTTGTTTGTTTTGCTGCCAGTGAATGCAGAATTTGTAGGTGGCACATGAGCAGTGAAGCTTACATCTGAACTTGCTGTAATTTCTTTGAGTACAACTTCCTAAACCTCTGTCTGGTGTGGGCTGAGCAGGTGTCCCACTTCAAGTGGGACTGCACAGCATTTGTCCTCACGTCCCACATACTGAGACAGTGTCCTACATTTTAATTAGCTCTGGTTTACAAGCATTAACTGGAAAGTCTCACCAGAGCTGGCGCAAGCCTTGAAGGGGCCCTAAGCAAGATTTGATTTGGGGCCCCCTTCATACCACTTCAGTGTCCCCTGAATTTAACCGTTATTAATGCTGGAGGGTTAAAGTTGACTGTTAATTTTTTTAAGATGTATTACTGTTTCAGCCTTTCCAGTTCAATTTTTCAATTCAGTACAGTTTTATTTATAAAGCGCCAACTCACAGCAAACATTCAGCTCAAGACACTTTATACTGTAAGGTAAAGACCCTACAATAATTACAGAGAAAATCCAACAGTCAGCCTAATCTTAAAAATAGAGAGGGAGTCTTTCTCCTGAATCCAAGCTGGGAGCTGGTTCCACAGATGATGGTCCTGAAACCTGAGGCTCTGCTTCCCATTCTACTCTTAACTATCCCAGGAACCACAACCAAGCCAGCAGTCTGAGAGTGAAGTGCTCTATTGGGGTGATAAGTTACTATGAGCCAATGAGGAGAAGCCAATATGGGAGAAATCTGCTCTCTCTTTCTAGTCCCTGTCAGTACTCTAGCTGCAGCATTTTGGATCAGCTGAAGGCTTTTCAGGGAGCTTTTAGGACAGCCTGATAATAATGAATTACAATAGTCCAGCCTAGAAGTAATAAATGCATGAATTAACTTTTCAGCATCACTCTGAGAAAGGATGTTTCTAATTTTAGAAATATTGCACAAATGCAAAAAAGCAGTCCTACATATTTGTTTAATATGTGCATTGAAGGACAAATCCTGGTCAAAAATGACTCCAAGATTTCTCACAGTGTTACTGGAGGCCAAAGTAATGCCATCCAGAGTAAGTATCTGGTTTGACACCATGTTTCTAAGATTTGTGGGGCCGAGTACAACGACTCCAGTTTGATTTGAGTTTAGAAGCAGGAAATTAGAGGTCGTCTTTAAGACATTCCTGCAGTTTAACGAATTGACATGTGTCATCTGGCTTCATGAATATAAAGCTGTATTTTAGTATGATACACATAGTAAAACTATGCCATGTCCATAATATTGAGGAGGGTGGGGCAAGTATCATTTAATTTCTTCTTTCTACAAATCTGGACAGTTGGAATAGTCTCTTCTTTCTTTTAGGACATTGGCATATGTAAAATATTGAAACTAAACAAAAAAGTTTCATGACAAATGTGGGTGAGCTTGGGGGCCCCCTGGTGGTCAGGGGGCCCTATGCAGCCGCATATGTTGCCTATGCCTCGGGCGGCTCTGAGTCTCAAAAGAAACCTGTGGCTGATCTTCAGAAGCATCCCTACTGAATGGCAAAGATGATTACCAAACAGAAAAGAGGCTGAAATAGCAGCTTTAACAGTTATTACAGAGGAAAGGGAAGAGGGGAGTGCACAAAGAACAAAATGCAAACATTCGTTTCTAAATGTGCTGATCAGGAGTTGGGGAAAAATATAGTATATTTGTCATTTACATAATTGGTGCCAGACATGTAACCTCCATAGCGCCTGTATTTACGTTTTATTTAGTTATCAGTGGGAATAATAAATAAGATAAATTTAGAGGAGTGATTTAAAATTAGAGTTCGCTGACCTCCGTCCTTCTGCTAAAGAGTTCCACAGCAACAGAAAATTTCTTTTTGTAATGAGGTGGCTCGGGGAACAGTTAAAAGGGTCTGATCTGAGGAACTTTGTAAGCAGCTCAGTTCATAAGGTCTGACTAAATATATAATGGAAGTTTAAATTCAATTTGATATCTAACAGGCAGCGTGTTTGGTGTAATGAAGAAAAGTGTGACTACTGAGTTTTAAATGACCTGAAGGTGGGAGATGGATTTTTGGCTGAGGTCAAAGTAGTGAATTTTTTTTTTTTATTCTTAACTTTTGCAACATGTCCTAATTAGACAAAGTCAGACTTTTGGTCATTACACCAAGAGGAGTGATAACCTAGAGGAGAAGGAGAAGAAGAGGAGGGTGTATCACTGAGAGGACACTGGTTTGAATCCTTGGACTGGCTTCACTGTGGGTCCTTGAGCAAGGCCCTTAACCCCCACCCCTGCAGGTCACATTGCATGTGTGATGGGTTAAATGCAGAGACTGAATTTCACTTCGTGTATATGAATGTGACAAATAATGTTGTTGTTGTTGTACAATCTTGATCATTTGTAAGTAAAAAACAAAGCTCAGAGTCAAAGATTGCACCCAGGTTTGGAGCTGAATTCCCTAATGTTTGAGGAAGACTTTTCTTTAGTAAAATGTACCACATTTGTCACACTTACATGTTTCAGATCATCAAACAAATTTTAACATAAGACAAAGATAACCTAGGGAAATGTAAAATGCAGTGTTTAAATGATAATTTCATTTATTAAGGGAACACAGCTACCCAAATCTACCTGGCCCTGTGTGAAAAAGTAATTGTCCCCTAAACCTAATAACTGGTTGTGCCACCCTTGGCAGCACATCGCTTTGGAGGAATTTTGGCCCACTCGTCTTTGAATTGTTTGAATTCAGCCACATTGCAGGGTTTTTGAACCAGTTTAAGGTCATGCCAAACCATCTCAAACTGATTTAAGTCCAGACTTTGACTCGGCCACTCCAAAACCTTTTTTTTTTTTTTTTTGAGCCATTCAGAGGGGGAACTTGCTAGTCTGTCCAGTCATATAATCTGATAGTGCTTCAGAGCCCTAACTGATGACCCTACATTCTCCTTCAGGATTTTCTGGTAGAAAGCAGAATTCATGGTTTCATAAATTACAGCAAGTTTTGCAGTTCCTGAAGCAGCAAAGTACCCCCAGACCGCCACACTACCCCTACCATGAACTCGTGACCTTAACTGAGGCAAATGAGCTCTGCAGTTCTTCAGATGTGCCACAAACGGTCTAAACTCAGGTAATGAACTCACACGCTAAACCCAACCAAGAGACCACAGAGGAGGAATTATCGTTAAACCACTAGCTTCTTTATTCATACACTGGGGCCGAGGATAAAAGTCAGGGGGCGCAGGAAGCAGATAATCTGGCAGAGACTGGATGGTTGAGCTGGTGCTGAAATACTGTAGATAATGGGGCTTGATGGAATACAGGTGCACAGATGAGGAGTGGGAGAGTCTGGGCTCCGCCTAGAAGGGTGGAAACCAGCTCAATCCTCCTGACCTTGAGTGACAGGGAGACCAGCTGGTGGCAGACCAGGACAAGATGTTGTTCTGGGTTCTTTTGTGACCTCCTGGGTGAGTCTTTTCTCACAGAGGTCCAGGTAGGTTTGGATAGCTTTTTTCCTTTAATAAAAAAAAAAATCATAATTTGATGATTAACAGGAGTTTTTTCTGAATTCTTCCTTGGATGAGCTGTCCACTCTTTTAAGAACATATAATGTACAGTATGCTGGAGCTGAGGTTCCCAGAGAGTGTGTGTGTGTGTGTCTGTGAGTGTTTATGATATTTACCCACAGTAAAAAAAAAATCCTCTGACTCATTACTGCATTTCATTGTGTAGACAAGTATATAATTCTGCACACTATATCACATCTTATTGGTTGCATGTGGGTGGCCTACAGTCTAAAGGTTCCTGACCTGCAGCTACTACTTTCACATGTGGCCAGATACCATTCTGTACTTCAAGCCCAGACACATCAAAATGTCAGGGCACATTTCCTGCTCTGATTTTATATCCATTATTTTCTGTTGTACGTTTTTCATCATTAGTGCTGCAAAGCCACCCGGGCTGTTGTCTGCATATCATCTATTATTTCCCCCCTAAATTCCCTTCCTCCTGCATGAGCACAGTGGAAAACAAACAGACGCTCATTAGCATGTGTGACCCGTTGGTGGTAAACAGGCTTATTTCCACATGAGTGCAGTGCGAGAATGGATTCCACCGGGACAGTCGAGGTAGGTGGGCCCGCCGGCTGCCTTCATGGGGACTTTAATAGGGACTTAACAAATGCAAGTGGACAGGCACAACATTCTCTGGCACAGGGGGTCATGTTGGTACAGTGAGCACTTGTTAGAGGGTGACTCACTGTATTTGGACTCTTGGGTGGCCACTGATATTCACTTCATTTTTAATGTGAATTTTTTTTTCCTCTCAGTGCTAATTGTTGGATTGTGACGGATGCCGAGCGCTGTCTGCCAGAACTGAGGTAATGTGTGGCGTTCAAATAATGCTTCTGTGCTCTGCTCCTGAAGTGATGAAAGCAGCCTGTAATTACAGGGATTATCAAAACTGTCAGGGGCTCTTCTGTGGATGGTTTTGTTTACTGTCTGCTTCTCTCACAGCCTCACAAGGTGCTGGCCCTCCACTTCCACCAGCTGGGCCTCGGACCTGAAAAGATCACAGCAGTCGTACCTGAGACTCAAATGTGAGTAAAAGTCAGTTCCATTAATGGGTTGTTTCAGAAGCCTGTTCAACCTTCCTGTACTCAGGGCTACAGTATAAAAAAGATGCAGAACAAATCAGGTGGCTCATCATTTGTCCCCTTACAGGGGCGAATCTGTGCACATCAGTACAAAGTCCTGATGGGAGTGGTCTCGTTCAGGATGTCAATGCCCCCATACAGAGGGCACTAGAGGTCCCTGAACTGTATGAAAATGATGTGAAACCCAATTATGTGCTACCTTACTAAGACACTCTTTGTTAGTTTTCTTTAATTTGTCACCTTTCTACATTTTCTCTCTTTGTGTTGCTTTTAAAAAATTTTTTTTAATATGTTGTGGAAGGAAAAGAAAAGCATTAAAACTTGAAGCATCAGAGGGTTCTATGTGCACTCCAAACTGGATACAGCATGTAAAAAAAGGCATACGCTGACCTATAACTTTAACAGCAACATGTTGATTTCTTTTTCTTTTTTTTTAACAAAGGAGTATAAAATTTTCCATTCAGTCTTTTCTGTTAGCTTACCATCAGTTAGTTCTGCTCTCCTCAAGATGGCAGCATTTCGGTATCTTTTCAGATGAAGAGCCCGTTGTTGTTGCAGGAGATGCTACCAATGTCCACAAGCCGTGACTGCATGATGCCACGGGAGTTTTAGGCAGAGGTGGCAAAAGCACACATGTTCGTCACTTAAGTGGAAGTACAGATAAATATCTGTACTACTTTTTGAACACAAGTGTGTAAAAAGAAATACTCTGGTAAATGTTGAAATACTGATTCTTTATTCGAGTAAAAGTGATAAAGTGCAGGCTCTGAAAGGTACCTTTTTTTGCCACACTAACTGAACCCCCCGTCATATTAATATCATAATAAAACAGTATTAATACAAGGGAATATAAACTTTCTTTAAATTCTAATGAATTTATTCAGTTTGAACATCTGTTACATTAAACACAAGCAAAGAAAAACAAAGGGAATTAAAAAAAACATTAGCTCTATTTCCTCTTGCTTACATTGTATATGGGTGACTTTGCCTCCACACCTAAACAGAAAACTGATTATAGTCAAGGGTTAAAGTGGGATTTGGCAGGTGAGGGAACCCTAAGATCAGCTGTGGGGAAGAGAATACCTTAGAAATACGTCATATTCATTTCTGTTGTTAGCCACAGTAGATTTTGTGTTCAGGCTATGAGCAGCTGACTGACCATGAACACCACAGCCACTCTGCACCAGTCCATTATAGTTCATCAGTGTAAACTTTACCACAGTACTGCAAACAAACCAGTGCAGCCTGCACTAAACTGGCTAGTATTTTCATGCGACCTCTGAATAACAATAATAAATTCTGTTTTGGGGATTTTTTTTGTTTTGTTTTGTTTGTTTTCTGTTTTTGTTGCTCTCATCTCTTTGTGTGCAGTTGGCATCAGTGATGCATACACCTGTGGTACCTCCATTTAGGGTCAAGTCGGTTTGATGTTTGAAGGCGTGCAATGATGAGAAACAGTAACTCCCCACAAATGTCTTAAACCTACAGGAATGAGCCTGTTTTGAAAATGTAATTTGTAGAAAGTCAAGATATTAGTATTAAAATGTGGGGATTAAAAGGGAAAAGTTGTCATAAAAATAAATATAGATACCTGAAAATTCTACCTAAGTACTGTAACGAAGTATTTGTACTTTGTTACTTTCCATCTCTGGTTTTAGGGGTTAATTTCCCACAACTTTTAACTGGTTCTCTCTCTCATTTTTATTATTTTATTTATTTTTCAACAATAGGTATGAGGTGTGGGGCGTAAGAACAATTTAGTGATTGACCTGAACATCATATTACTAGTACTCATAATAAGTATGTCACATAGGCTATTATCCTGTAGGAAAATACAGCTGGCATTCATACATATATGAAGAAATGGGTCTGGAAATGGGTGAGTATTAGATTTTGTTGGGTGCATTTGTAGCATAAGTTCCCCTTGTGCATGTACCTGCATGTACAAATAACTACTAACAGTATAACCAGTAATTAACATTTTTGAGCCACTATGCCACCTTTTCAATATAAACAGCTTTTACTTTGAGGTTTTATGGAAGGATATTATTTCCTTTGGGTAGCAGTGGAAAATGGTAGAAAATGGCTGTTTTCTGCCCTTCTGAAACTTTATTTCATAATGAGGGACAAATGAAGACTACAGAGGCAGTATGCTGTGTTTACTGCAGATGGAATTCCTCTTTCAGGTGCAAACATAGTAAAATGATAGATTGATGGATCTTTTAGCACTTTATAACCTACCTACCAACAGTGATGCTGTGTATAGAAGGGGATAGATGAGCAGTCTCTACTTTCTAAGGAAGCTCAGATCCTTTAATGTGTGCAGCAAGACATTAGAGATTTTCTACCAGTCTGTGGTAGCGAGTGCCATCTACTTTGCTGTTGTCTGCATCAGTGCCAGAGATGCCAGCAGGATCAACAAATTGATTCACAAGGCTGGAACCATCATTGGTCACAAGTTGGAGGCGTTTGAGTCAGTGAGGGACAGGAGGTCACTGAACAAACTGCTCGCCATTATGGACCACCAATCTCACCCACTCCACTCCACACTGCTGAGTTAGCAGAGCTCCTTCTCCCTCAGACTGATTCAACCTCGCTGCCATAAAGAACGCTTCAGGAAATCATTCTGCCTGTGACAGGTGAACACACCTGTCAGGACATAAGATCCCACACACATATTTTTGTATCATATCTTCTTGCAACAGTCTTTCAGATTTCTAGTGTACATATTATTTAATAATACATGTTGCACTACTCTCTTCCACAATGTGAGTCTTATTACTCTTCTTTACCTACATTTTTATATTTTATTTATGTGTTTTAATCACTGTTTTGCACTCTGTGCCTGAGGCATTTCTACTCTCACTTTGTTGTTTATTTATTGTAGATTGTATTAATTTTCTTGCTGCTGTAACACAATAATTGCCCTTGCGGGTTCAATAAAATCTATCTATCTATCTATCTATCTATCTATCTATCTATCTGTCTATCTGTCTATCTATCTATCTATCTATCTATCTATCTATCTATCTATCTATCTATCTATCTATCTATCTATCTATCTATCTATCTATCTATCTATCTATCTTACATCCTAGGAAACATGGGGAAAATATCATCTAGTTAAGAAGGCTCATGTTTGCAGTCTGAGTCCAGTCTCTGGTAAGATACTATTAATTAAACAGTTACACTTGTGTCACATTTCACTGTCTTGGACACAAATAAAGGTCTGTAAATATATTAAGTAGCAAATATCCTAATCATTAACTGTGTTTTTCATCTAAAATTTTAATTCTAGATAAACTGAGGCTTGATAATTGAGGGTTATTTTTCTGTAGGCACTTCACTTTTGCACCCCCCTTTTTACAACTACACCCCTGCAAGACAGACACGGTCATTGTATAGGCGGCCCTGCGCGGTGTTTTTGTGAGCAGCAAAACAACCCTGATCCCGGATCAGCAACCCGATTTTCCTTCGTACCGCATCATCCTGAAAGGAGTCGCTACGGCGGTGCCCTGAGAGGTGACGGGAGGTCTCACTCTGTTTACATTTTCCTTCCGATTTTTAAACACAAGCCCCAACGAATAATTTTATCCCCTTTGAGGGCATTTTTTTTCCATAGGCTGATATCCCCTTATAATCCCTGCTGCCGGGTTTGATGTGAATAATACCGTGGCGAACATGCCTTCTGTGGATATTATGTAATGAAAGTAATCCAATATGTTGTCCGGTGTATGTAGTTTTACGGTTTATTCCACCAAAGATGCTGTAAACTGATAAAACGGAGCCTTGCTCCCGGTGAGCGCCACAGCAGTCACTATGGTAACTGCTCCCCAAAGGTGGCTGAACTGCAGTGAGAGCGACGCACTCTTTCACAGAGGCGGAGTGATTCATCTTATGAAACGGAGACGATCTGTTCGCACGGCGCCGTGTTTACAGCGAACGCGGTAGACTGCAGACTGACCGAAGGAGACTGTGTATGTGTGTACCTGTGCGTTATTCTGCTTAACTACGCTAACCGCTCAGTTATTTATCGACGGAGGGCATTAGAAAACCAAAGAACCTGACCTTACCCGCAGCGCTAAGGTCAAATATTCATTTTAGCCCGTTGGTAGGAAGGTGAATTACCACAACAACGCGGTGCGTGTGTGCATGATGAGCGGCTGAGGAGGAGGAGGAGGAGGAGGAGAAGAAGAAGGAGGCTGCGGTCTGAAGCCAGATTTTATCCTGGATATTTCGAAACAAACACCGTTTCGTTCACTTCACGGAGCAGTGTATGAGTTTGATATGTTACTGTATGCCCCATCTTGCCTCTTTCCATCCCAGTTCTAGGGGAGGTTGACCCGTTTTCTGCCTCCTGAGGATCCTCCAGCAGCAACAGCGGGACGGTGAACGGTTTTTCCTCCAGATATGGAGTGTGAAGATGTGGATTACAGAGGAATCCCCGCCGCTCGTTTAGCTGCAGTAGTGTTGTTATACACTCCAGTGCGTTGCTGTTCAAGAGGAGAATAACTATGAGTACACATTTTCTGACCAGGGGACTAAATCGGTGATATATCCTTTTTTTCTTTTAAAATTTTTGGAGCACGACTGGACTCCCGTTAGGAAACGTGAGAGTGCAATCCTGCTAGCCTGTTTGTAGTAGCTATTAGCTCCATTAGCCGGCTAACCGCTAAAAGGTGCTGGCTGGTGCTTAAAAGGCGTTTTGATAACTCTGACCGGGTTTTGCCCACATTTCCTCCCCACAGCATATTTATTTACAAGATTTAAGGGGAGATTCACTCATTCGGGAATGAGGTCTCGAAAGGAAAGGAGCCGCTTGACCTTGTTTTGGGGTCTGATGCTGGGTCTGTCGTCCTGCCTCCGGCCCGCCACCGCAGAGAGTAAGTAATGCTTCTCTGCACTACTACACACTGGCAAACTGTGTTTTTCCATGCTCCAGTAATGTACAAACATGAGGAAAAGGCTCATTTTTGTTAACCTGAAAAACACCGTGTTTTACTGTAACTGATGCACATGTAATGCTGCACTGTATAAGCAGAGACACCTGTGTTTCCTCCGCTATTTGCACATTATTTTTATGCACTGAGAGTGAAAGAGAGGTGTGTTAATGGAAAACGACAAAAATATGGAATATCACATTATAGATTTACAGTTATGGGGTTTAATAGGCTAAACTTTGCGTTTTTAAATTTAAGATATTTTTTGCTCAGTTTTTTAAATTAAAATCTTTTTTTTTTTTAACCTTATTATAGTTATTGTAATCTCAAAGTAGCTTTTACGTTATTAAGGTATTTTGTTGCGCTTTCTACTTTAGGATAGTTTGTTATGTCATTTAACTTATTTTTTTAGCTGCTGTAACAAAGGAACTTTTTAAACTAATCTTATCATATCCGACACTGCGTTTATTGTATTTAATTTGTGTTTTACATCTTGAAGTACTTTCTGAGACAGAAGGAAAATAATTACCTTTGGAGAAAAATTGTTTTTTTTGTGTGTGTGTGTGTGTGATATAGGTCGTTTTAATATTGTATTTGGATTTTCAAGGTACACCACAAACATGAGTCATATTTAGTGTTTTTTTAAAATACATTGCTGTGACTCATCCAGGAGAAAGTAGGTCCATTTATATATAAATATACACAACACATTGTCAACTGTGAGTCATAACATGATGAATCAGAACAAATAGAAAGTGTATGCCTGGTCTGGACATGAAACCCCCAAATAGAAATGGGATTTTAGGACTTTAAAATGTAATTTTTTTTGTGTGTAGTTGGACCCCAAAATTGAGAAATGTTGTTTTCACATTCAGGTGAGGATAAAAAAAGCAAGCCGGCTCTTTATCTCTTGTCATAGATCAAAACTACAGCATAAAAAGAACAAGCACATGCAAGCATTTATTTGCAGTAAACATATTATATTTCGTTGGCCTTTCAGGTTTTCCAGGGAAAAAAAAAAAAAGTGGTTGCCCAGAACTGAGTTGAGTAAACACAAACCTTGCTTTCAGTTTAGGCACTGTTTTGTCTGCGTGTTACTCACAATATAGGTTGTAATTGTTAATTATGCTCCCTCAGGACTGAAACCAAACCAGTGAATGCTGATTGTCCAAAAGCGTCAAGTTGCTTCTTTTTTTTTTTTTTTTTTTTTTGCTGTGCAGAGTAATTTATTTTCCTTTATTAAAAAACCCTTGGGGTACCTTGACCTTGGAAATTATTTCACGAATAACTGACTGCTGAAGCTACGTAGATCAGGCACAAATAATTTGTTTGACAAAAGGTTATAGGTTAGAATATGAGAATATTGTACCTTTTATAATAAACTTCTTCATGAAATATTGATAGAATTTTGAGAAGCACCAATCAGACCACATGAATCTGTGGCAATAAATAAAACTTGGTAGAGCACATTGAACCTTACAGCTTCTGTCAGCTTGTAAACCTTCTAATCTGATGCAGTTAAAACTCCTATAAATTTATATTCCTACATTTCTTTTTATGTGTTGCCATCTGAAACGTTTCCATGTTTCCAGCTAAACTGTAAACTGGGCTTCCCGATTCATCCCATTCATCGTGACATGCTGGGGAGGGTTGGGTTAGGGGTTTTTTTAACCGGGGTCTTGGTTTTAAAATAGAACAAGCCAAAGTACATTCACAAGCAACACAGACTAAGTTCTGTTGATTGGAAAGAGTGAGGAGCTTGTGAACTGTGTGTTATGGGGTTTTGGTCACAGGACAAACCTTGGAGCTGCACAGAGGTTCTCCCATCGAAGTCCTGCATTTATTCTTACTCCGGTGTGGAGCTGTGTAAAGGTTCCTTGTGTGGCTTAACTTTGAGCATTTCTGCTGATTTACAGTATCATTTGGCACTGAACTGCGGCTAGTATGAAGGGTGTGCTACGAAGCAAGTTCGACATAGTTGGGCTTTCTTTGCGTTAGCTGACTTGACAGAACTTAAAACCCCAGTTAGAGATAACGGGTAGTTTTTTTTTTGGTAGCCTAAACTTTCTGCTTCAAACTCTGTGCATGCTCACATAAAAAAGTGTGTTTTCATGCCTCATTTGAGTCTACACAAAATAGACTATTCCAATCAGAAATTATGAGATAAAAATCTGAGGAATGGGATATTTAAAAACAAACAAATAAATTAATTAATGGTGCTGCAGATAGGCAAGAGCGCGATCATAAATCTTGTGAATTCATGCATAAATAGATTTATATTTCCATTCGGAGCACTGTGGGTTCAGGATTTTAATTTCTAATGAGAAAGCTGCAGATTAGCGCCCAGAAACATTAAAAACCTTCCAGTTAAATGTCAGAGTGTTCAGGTCTGAAGTGGATTTCACGGCGCCGTGTTTGCTTATGTCTTTTGCTATCCAGAGTGAACGATTTTGGATATGCACTCGGCAAAGGTGTGCTTGCACGCAGTTCTCCATAAAAACAAAAGCGCACAGCCCGACGGTGATGACTCTTTACGTAGGTAGAATGCTGACTAGTAGTAAAGTTAGTTTGAACAGGAAAGGGGATGAAAGAAAAGTTCACAACAAAGTGCAGAAGAAGAAAAGAACAAAAAAGTCGCACACGAAGCACCGGCAGTGGCTGCAGTAGGTAGTTTACACTAACAGACCAGCAACAGCAAAAACACGAATAATAACCCCTAAATCAGTTTTTTTTTTTTTTTTTGGCCATTTTCCCCTGGTGGCAGTACATAGCCACAACACAGACACACAATTACTGTTTCCCTGTCCCAGTGTCCCACGGCCTAACGAAGGAGAGGTGGAAATCACTTTAGTTCTTGGCCAGATGTAACTGAAGTTCTATCCTACAAATAGACTGATCCATTTTCTTTCTGTTATCTGTTAGCTACAATTCTAGCAGTGTAAAACAGACTTGGCAGCAGATTACTATCAGACACAAAAACATTTATTTTCTGCATCATGAGCTAAATGAATGCAAATTCCTCTGACTGGCACATTTTGCACTGATGTAACTTTACTGTAGTGTTTCTTTCTGCGATATTAATAAGGCATGACTCAACATGTTACATGCATAATGTATTCCTTTAGTAAAGAATCTACATCACACTTAGAGTCTGCAGAAGATTAAAAATAAAGGTGAAAATGTGGTTCTTCTGGCTGATATTAAACTAGAACTCTGAATGAGGTTATGTGCTCTGCATTAGTTATTAAACACGTAAAAAGAGAGCAACCTTCGTGACACTGAAAAGAAAAAAAAAAAAAAAAAAAAAACCCTGACTTTAAGCTTGCCATACCTCCCTAACACTTTAATCTCACTTGGTAGTACACCCCTCTGATTAAGTCCTTCTGCAGACACAGTTTTTTCACATCAACCCAAACAAGTTTTATCTGCCACCGGTGATCTTTTGCTAAAGCGTCCCATCACGTTTCTTCTCACCTTGCCTCTCATGTGGAAAAGTATTTACGACTACGCTTGCCCCCTCAGGCAGTCTGTCACTAACAGGATGGAAACGAGGAGTAAACAGACTTGCTGCAGTCTAGTGGCAGCGTTTGAAGCACCAGCTCAGAGGCCGTATTGCTTCCTATTTCTCGTCTCATGGAGCTTCGAGTGGATTTCCTCTGATTGTCTGTGGACAGTCTGGATGCTGCAGCCGGCTCGGAAAAGGTTATCGAAAGTAAATATGTGATCTGGAAGCTCATCAAAGCTGCAGCGATAGGCTTGTGTACTCAGCTGTTTAAAATCTGTCAGTGTGGAAGGAGAGGGAGGGGGAATTATTAAGCTGCTACACCTGCTATTGGTATTTTCACTTAGCCGGTGCGCAAGATATACATTTTGATTATGAGGTTTTGTTTTTCACAAGCGAGGTTGGGAGCCTTTCCCATGAAAGATGGCCTTGCTGGTGCTGCAGTGAGGCCACAGAGGGTGAAGCGACAAGGCCGCCCGTGGTGATGTAACGTCACCAGGCAGTGTGTCTTTTTACAGGCCTGGGTGTTGGAAGTGTATTAGCAGGTATGCGGTTCGCTGAAGCCTGCTGACAAGTGGAGAAAGACATAACGATGATGCAGCACACTTCATGCCCTAAATCACACCAAAGGCTCTCAACCCCAGGCCCGAGTATTTCCACTTAAACTGGAAGATAAAAGAAATTACAGTAGTTTCTAAACTTTGTCACGGTTCATCCTATACAGACACATTTTTTTTTTGTACTTACCTAAGAGGTTTTAGGTAAAGGAAAATCACCAGCAGTCTCATCAATATTTTTTTTTAAATCTTGTTTTGTTAATTGGTGTGTTATTTATTCAATTATAATAGGGAATGTTTGATTATCAGATAGTCAGAAATAGTAAATAAATGCCAGTGCCAAATAACAGGCTCTGTGCCTTTTACTGTACATGGAGCAGTCTTGTGTGCCTGTGTAGTAAACCACCAGAGGCCCATTTTAAGCCTGGAAAATCCCAGTTTTTAGTTTTTTTATATACTTACCTACAATTTCAATGAATCAAAACCAATGAATAAAATCACATGATTTAATATTTGAATTTTCTATTTGAATTTATTTTATTGTTTAAAATGCTTTTAGTTTATTTTATTAGTTTAAGTGCTAGTTCTGTATTTTGTTAATATGATGTAGGTGGTCAGATTTAAAAAGTTCAGAACAGTACAATAAAACATTACAACAATACAATGTATTGTATTGTATTGAATCTAAAGGCATTTCCTGTATTTTCTCATTTTTATTTTAGTTTTCTAAACACGCGAAATATTTTAGTTCAGTCTTCTTTCTTTCTAAAGTCTTTTTTAAAAACATTTAATTTAACTAAAATCCAGGGTTTTTGGCACCCACCAAAGAAGTTTTGATCTTCCACCAAATGAAAAACAACAGGATGCCAATCAAAATATTCTTAACTAGCATGTTTTAAGTGGGGATTAATTTGCATAAGCTTGAATAAATTTTCAGTCATCAAGCGGTTGCAGATATCAGGAAAATGCACAGACCTCTGCTAAGTAAACTAATACAGACAACTAATACATAACTCTTTGCCTGAACTGTGAACCAATCATGCGTACTGAAGTTATTATAGTTAACTAAAAACTAAAATTAGGTTTAAATAAAGCAAAAAATATACCTTGAAAACAAAACAATCTACAGCTAACTGAACTTATATTGTGTACTCACAATATAATTTAGGTTTACTAAAACATTTTCAAACAAAAAAAAGCCCCAAAAAACAAAACTACCCACTCTAGAAACTAAACTGAAACTAAACTGACTTTAAAAACAAAGCTCAGAATGATATAAAACTTAAAAAAAAAAAAAAAAAAAATACTGATTAGAAATATAAAACTGTAATAACTATGATGCTTACATGCATTTTGAGCTACAAAAAAAGCCCTGAAATGTTTTTTTCATTCTTAGTTTTAGTTAACTATGATAACCTTGGGGTTCAGTTCATGTATTTGCTTAATAAATCATCTTAAGTTCACAGACACTTACACCTCCATGTGTAGCCTGTGTTTTGTATCCAGGAGATGCTGATTTGACTTGTATCCTTGTGTTGGTGACAAGCGGGTAAAAAACAGAATAGAAAAACAGTAGAAAGCTTTTTATTGCCATCAAACATGGACTATGACTAAAAATGTAGTAGCTGCCACAGTTCAGTGCCTTTTCTTTATGAAACCTAAACAAGAAGATAAGGAAAATACTGTTAAAACCAGTATGTATATGCTACAAAGAGCAGGAGTAGAGCTGTCAAAGAAAGCAAGCACTTACAGGGGAATAAATCAATGGAACAAATATACAAAATATACCAAACGTTTCAGAAATGCCAGTTATTGCACAGAGAAGAGTATGTGCCAGATATTATATTGAATGTACTAATATAGCACAGGGTTGAGGGAAATAAATGAATAAATATGCCAGATATTCACGGTAAACAGTGGTCTGAGTGGTCAAACACTGAGCAGTGTGCTGTGACCAGTGAGGCAGTCAGAAGAAGTGAGCAGGGAATCAGTGAAGCTATTGTTGTGTATTATTGTATATACTAAGTCTTTTGTATGGCTGAGCTTAGTTTTCCAGGTTTCATGTTGGATGACGTTGTCACTGATGTAAGTCTGATATATTTTGGAAAGCTGGCAAAATGCCCTTCAAATGAAAAAGTCCAAACTTGTATTAGGTTAGCAGGAATATCACCCTTCTTATCAATAAGTGGTTGACCTGCAGTTGGAGGGATGTGACTGTCTCCTGCTCTGGTGTTTGTTTTATCACCTGCCTGCAGTTTGCTTTGTGGTGGTGTCGTGCAGTGAGTTTAATGCCCCTGAGCATTTGTTCGGTTGGCGAATTAAGATCCATATCCAGATTTTTATTGGATTTCATTGTGAAGTTTGTCCGTTTTGGGCTATTTCAGCTTTAAATACATGCTCTCATCCAGCAGTAAATGATTAGTGAGTGTCAAAGCAAAACACGGAACACTGTGTTATTGCAATATTGCCAGTATTACATTATGCTATACCACTAAACTGCATTGAGTGGTTTGGGAAGACCTTTTGCCAGCTGAAAAGTTCTGGGTGTTCTTTTTGTGTTCCACCTCAGAAGCCGTGAAGACATATGTGTTATGGAATAATATATTTTGGTATTGGCAGCACCGTCTGTAACTGATCCCATGACACTTTGCGGCGAGACGTTTATTGGGGTTATTTATTCAGTATCACTTTTGTAGAGCACTGTCTGTCTACTCTTTATGATAATCACGCATAAAACATTGGCTAGAAGATTGAAGGGATGTTTAAAATGAAGCAATGCATTTATTACAGCTATACCTTTTTGCTTTTATGGTAAATTTAGAAAAACTCTCCCTGCAGCACCAGCGTTAATGTTTAACTCAGAAAACAATACTTCTTTGCTGGGAATGCATGCTCTCCCCCTCTCAGCATTGCTTTCGTACAGTAAAACTTTATAGACCAGCAGTAAAGTAGTGGTGTGACAACCTGTTAGCTGGTTGGCGTGAGTTTTCCATGACTCACTGCCCTCCAGCTTTTGAAGTCTAAATCCTCCTCACAGTGATGTGTGATAATGGCCTCCATGTTTCTGTGGGTGCTGCGGGGGCTTCAGGCTAAGTATTGTGCACACTAAAAGTGGGAGGAAAAGTTGGAAAGGCAAAAACAGTCCACCTATCATCACTGATCATCACCTGTTTTGCCAAACTATGGCTCATGCTGGTTCAGTTTTGTTCCACACAGATTCCAGCTCAGTGCCTTTTTCTAACACTTCACTTTGTAGTTTGTTTAGTTCACAGGATGTCTTTGTCTGAAAAAGAATCAGCCCACTGACTGCCTCAGTAAATAACATACTTCTCAAGAGGTTAAAAAGAAAACAAATGCGAACAAATCTATTTTTACACTGAACATAAAAGTACATAATACATGTTTCTGCAATTTGTTCTCATCAGAGAGGCAGACAGCTGTTTTTTGTTGTTTGTGCTTTAATCAAAAGCCCAAACATTTCACTTCTGCCCTTGACGAATACACAATATAGCCAAAAGTACGTGCTTGTCTCCTTCACACGCATGTGAACTTGAGTGACATCTCATCTTTAATCCATAGGGTTTAATATGATGTCAGCTCACCCTTTGCAGCTATAACAGCTTTGACGTTTCTGGGAAGGCTTTCCACAATGTTTAGGAGTGTTTATGGGAATTTTTGACCATTCTTCCAGAAGCACATTTGTGAGATTAGACACTAATGTTGGACAAAAAAACCTGGCTCGCAGTTTCCGCTCTAATTCATCCCAAAGGTGTTTTATCAGGTTGAGGTTTTTTTTTTTTTTTTTTTTTTTTAACATTTTAAATGTGTCCTATCACTTTGTGGCTGGGTTGATGTCATTCCCAATCGCTTCCACTTTGTTGTAATACCATTAACAGTTGACTGTGGAATATTTAGTAGTGAGGAAATTTCACGACAGGATGCCACCTGTGCAACAAGTCCAATCATGGAATTCACTGAGCTCTTGAGCGTGTCCAAGGGAACTTAAACTATTATAAATATTATATCTATTAATTTTCAGATTAATCATGCTAAATAATTGAGATTAGTTATTGACCACAGTAGTCATGCTTATAGTTTTTGCTATAATCAAGAAGCCCAACCAAGAAGTCAAACTTCTGTTATACCCTGGCTTATGACTAAATATTTAAAAAGCAAATGATTCCTTATTTTTGTGTTACTTAGCTAATTTTAGCACTCTACAAAGACTAAAATACGGTAGCAATTTTTTAAGATTGTTTTAACAGCCATGAAACCGAGTCTTTGTTCCACTCCACTTACAGAAAATGTAAAATGTCTATAAACCAGATAAATAAACCTCTTATAGAGAGGTTCAAGTACATTGAAATCACAAAAGACTATGTGACAGGAGTGTAAAGTGGGAAGGGGGACACTTTACACCCAGGATGATAGCCAAGAAAAAGAACAGAACAGAAGTGCAAAGGAAATCCAGTTTGTCATTAGTCACACTAACTCCACCACCTTGGCCCACCTACTTCCAGCGCCCTACTTCAGGTACTCATGGGTAGGACCACATCATCCTTGAACTCAATCTTCAAGTTTCTAAATGTATCTTGCACAGTTTCAACACACTCATGTTGACCAGAGCTGTCCACATTCGGTCAATACTCGCTTTCCGCAGTCACATCTCATTTTGTTGTGAGAGACATGAGGAAGGATACGCCTGTGTTTCCTTCTCTTCAAGCCTCACCTATCCTTGACTTTGAAGTTATATTTAAGGGCTTAAAGATCCACAGTGATGGACAAGAGGGGCATCATAATTTCTGCATGATAGGAGGATGCTAGGAAACATAAGCTATCAAAAGCAGCCATAAACACCCATAAACGTACTTAAAACTGCCTTTTGTAGTATTTTCTTGCAGCTTTTGGTTTTATTTTATTTAACCTTTATTTAAACAAGAAGTCCTGTGGTTAAACAAAGGCCAAGAATGTACACATTACAAAATTATAAATTATAAAATCAAATATATCATGAATACACATAAGACAAGATAAAGCCAGTAGTAATACACAAGTAACATAATACAAAATACATATTCCAGCTTATGAATATTAACTGCACTTTTCAGTTACAGAAGACTTTCATAAGAGCACTGAACTCTACTAGGGAGACAACGGCATTCAGCTTTAGTGTGCTCTGAAGGTTATTCCATGACCAAGATGCAAAATAAAAAGAGAGTGCTGTTCTACCAAGTCCAGAAAAAATCCTGTGAACCCTAAAAAGGAGCCTACCGGAGGAGTGCAAATCATAGCAATTAGGAGTTTACACAAATAAGAAAGGAGTTTACCCAATATGGCTTTGTATATAAAAATATACCAGTGCTGCTGTCTCCTTTGGCTTAACGAAGGCCAAGAAACCAAATTATAAAGTATGCAGGTATGTGTGCTGGACTGGACTGGACACAGGTGTCTCTGTGATCACACGGAGTTGCAGGTGGAAACAATGCCATGCTGTTTCAGCTGGTAATCATCTTGAAAGTGATAAACATTATACCTGCCAAATATCAGGATTTTAGCATTGTCATCATGAGCATGTCAATCTGAAACACAGCTGCACCTCACAAAGCTGTTGTTTCATGAAGTTATGTTACTACAGTACTTTGAGAACCCTGTCATCATTAATTATATCCTTTGTTTGACAAGTTTTTATCACATACAATGTATTTGATCAACTGACACTGCGCGTGCTTTATGTACGATATCTTTGATAGTGGAATAGTTTTTAGTCCTTTGATGTTGGGTTATGAAGGCCTGATAAAAGCATACAGTGAAACTAAATACCGAGGTTGTATTAGATGGATACAAGTGTAACAGCAGCCTCAAAGCAGAGCAATCAAAACTTTATTGCACTGTTTACCTAAGCTCAGTTCGATCGTGACTCAAGTGTTTACTTTGTCACACCATGTTAAGTTGCCATTGAAATGAGAGCTGCAAGGCAAACATGTTCTGTCAACAGCAGCACGGCTCAAATGTACTGTCAATATTTTAAAAATGTACTAGATAAACCTTTAAGTATTGCTATTTCAGAGCTAGAGAACATTGATATTCTTAACACCTGTTTATTGCTAAGAGTGGGTCAATAAATTGTGAAATATTGACATAATTTGTTGCTTAGCTTCTAAAGAACAGGCAGGACTGTTTTGCCAGGAATGCATATTGTGAAGATGAATTTGTTCTGATTCTTGAGGAGGACATTAAATCAAAGGATACAGTACAGCTGGGCAATTAATATAATTTTATTTCAGTTCCAATTTTGACTTCCGAAGATTATAAAAACAAGAAAATTGGGATAAAACAGTTGCTCTTTTACATTCATTCTCGCACACAGCTCTTCTTGTGTCTCGTTAAATATGTAAAACTCAGTGTTTCTGTGGCCTAAACTATGGAAAGTTTAAAGGTAGCTGCAGCTGCATTTATCTCCAGATGGCTCAGCGGCTCTGACTACTAAGGGATGCTTTCATGGTCAAAAATAGTCCTTGGTCAGGGACGACCACCTCATTCCCATTTTTCATTTGAATTATATTTAAAGTTCAAGGAAATCCCCTGCAAAAAGATTTTTTTTTTTTTTTAAACAACATGATGTTTTTCAAGTTAATAGATAATGACCAAAATAGGGGTGATTATGGTTTTTGCTGCAACCAAGTGTCCCTAGCAAATAGCAGTGAAATAACTGAGGTGTTACATAATTACTTTTAATGTAATGGGTACTGACCCCTCTGTCTCCCCCCTCCTCCCTGCAGTCTGTGGACCCAGCATCGATATTGGCAATGACATCACTGAATTCAGGCGTCTGGAGAACTGCACAGTGGTAGAGGGCTACTTGCAGATCCTCCTCATTGGTGACAAAAACAACAACATCAACAACCAGGAAGTCTTCCGCTCCCTCAGCTTCCCCAAGCTGACCATGATCACAGACTACCTGCTGCTATTCCGGGTGTCCGGCCTAGACAGTCTGAGCACGCTCTTTCCCAACCTCACTGTCATCCGTGGTCGTAACCTCTTCTACAACTATGCCCTGGTGATCTTCGAGATGACCAGCCTGAAGGACATTGGCCTGTACAATCTGAGGAACATCACCCGCGGCGCCATCCGCATTGAGAAGAACCCCGAGCTCTGTTACCTGGACTCCATAGACTGGTCGCTCATCATGGATGCAGAATTCAACAATTACATCGCTGGGAACAAGCAGTCAAAGGAGTGCAGCGATGTTTGCCCGGGTATCATGGAGAACAACCCCCAGTGCAGCAAAACCATGTTCAACGACAACTACAACTACCGTTGCTGGAACTCCAATCATTGCCAAAAAGGTAAGGAAAGTGTCACCGGTAAAAGCTTATCAGGTGCAGTCTCGCCGTTGGTCTGATTTGTGTAGATCTGAATTCACCTACCTTTCACTTTAACTGCTTTAACTGTTGTGTTTTGATGCAAGGAAGGAGGAAAGCTGGGAGGATGTTGTTATGCATGATTAACTTGTCTGCAGATCTTTGCTTTACAATTTCCCAGATGTTTATCTGCAGAGCTAAACAGGGGTATCATTTCAGACTGCAGTTTTGGCTCAGCCCATGTCTTTGTTGTGTGAGGTTTAGCAACTACTCATCTGTCTAATGCCAACATATACTTGTTTATTTGCAAAAATATAAAATACAGCTCATGCGTCACATTCAGGTATCTTGTTTAGTCCAATTGTTCTCACCTGCCTTAAAAAATAAAACTCTAGGTGAAGGAGTAAATGTTCTAGAGTTTAATTAAACTGCTCTGGTTACGATGAGTGTGAAGGCGGCCTTTAATTTTGTGTTTATGACTGCAGCATTTTATATGACTTGTTTTGCTGGTGCTTTTTAGACGATGTGTTTTGGCTGGCTCGGTGTGTGTGTCTGTGTCTGTGTGTCTATCTGAATTGTTTCCCTGGTGACTGGCGCCTTGCTGCAGACTCAGCATGTTGATGTTTTCTGCCTTGTGACATAGAACTGTCGCAGGGCTCGCCTGGACTGTATGCATGTCTACACACACACAAACACATACACACATCATAGTCATCAAGCAATCACAGTACATACAAGATACCAACACATAAACAGGCAATTTGCAGAGATGCAGATACGTCTGACAGGCACATATACATGTGGCCTGCTTCGTGAGTTGGAGTGACAGCGTGTGGGCATGATGGGAAAGAAATCAGGAGGTGAAATGTGTCGGAGGAGGATGTGTTGGATGGATGGATGGATGAGTGGATGGAGGAGGTGTCAGGTGGATGAGAATAATGCTCACTGTTTATCATTTCTCTTGAGACATGGATGGTCCACACCTAGAGACGGCTCCTCTGCTGGCATTAGATACAAAGAGAAAGTACAAGATAGTTTTACCAGATGGGATGGTATGGTATATGATTTATTGACCTAGAACATTTACCATAAGCTGTCTGTCTACAGTTGTCTTACAGGATGGCCACGTGCCTTCCCACCTGCTGCTTCATGAAGTCAGCAACTTTTTTGTCTTTGCATACTAGTTGCACAGTCAGTGAGGAGATCCAGTGTCATACTGTACAGAAACAATAAAGCTTGTCCCGATGAAAGGCCATCTTTCTGTCTTCAGTCTGTTGAGACTATAGCATTGTTTTTCAGGGGGCAGGGGATCGTGAAGGGCAGTAAATTAGGTTCACTGATGGCATTGGGTAATATTCCTGATAACAAATGCACTTACATTCAGCAATGCAATGTTAATTTGTTTTGTCCCATCAGTGTAGTCATAATTTTACTGGGAATCCAGTTTCCTAAATTTGAATGATTTGAATTTGTGCGTATTAATCTTTGTTTTAAAGATTGAGCAAAGATATTTTTGTCTTCTTGGCTTAAAAGCCAGGATAAATAACAGCGTCGATGCTGAATGTCACAATCACTGCACAGAATTAATCGTATTTGCAGCAGGAATGGAAAAAAATGATAATATATACATCGTAACATTAAATAGCAGAGCAGTAATCAGCTCCCCCTCATGTGGATAAACCAGTGCCTGTCCAGTGTCTTAACGTGCAGGTAGTAACAGTAATCTTTGTTCTGCTCAGCAGCCTTTAGCGGCACATGAACCAGTTTTCCCACCTCAAAGTTCTAGTTAATGTGGCCATTTAGTTTGCAGCAGATTTGTAGAGCTGGAGAAGGAACTATGGTCACCAGCTGCAGTCTGTGCAACCACAAAAAGAGGGACACTCTGGAGCTGCAGCTGCCTGCCAGTTGGGGAAACACAAGATGGGAAAGGCCAGATGTAGCTGGCCAACAGTGACTGAACTTTCAAATTAACTGGCACTTAATGCTCGCTGTTGCCGCCCTTGTGAACAATAGCACACGCTTAAAGTGACATCTCCTGGCAAGCACTACACTCTGTGATCTTTTCTGCTTGTTGTGAACCATTTAAATTTTGTCATTCAGTGGTATATCAATGCAGAACTCAGAAATTCACAGATTACAGAGAGGGAGACGTTGCTAGAGCTGGAAAACATACGACCTTCCGTAGTTTCCTGTTTTGACTTGTTTTACTTCCTGCGGCAGTGTTGATGCTTTGATTTTATTTTCGACACTTGTTGTTTAGGACAGGAGTCCGGCATGCCTCAAACAGAGGTTAGTATAGTTAACTAAAACCAAAATAAAAACTAGAACTAGATGTGAAATTTTTTTTATTTAACTAAAATAAAAACTAAACCTGAAAGAAAAAATAATTGAAATGATTTTGTGAATTTGGAAAAGTAACTATAGTAATATAAAAATATAAAGGAAAAAAAAAAAATCTCTGTTTTAGTATTTTTGTAGTTTGGTAAAAAATTTATCACAGTTTGCCTGATGAGGCTTTGATGGATATGTTTGTTGAGAGTTTGGATGTCTGATAACTGAGTTAACTGCTTTCAAAACGTTCACTTTTTTATTATAATACCTGTACTGAGTTTCCAAAATCTTGCCTCCAGAATAAGACAAAAAAACTAATAAAATCAGAACCAAAATGACATTTTCAAATAGTAAAAACTAAACTGAAACGAGCAAACCCACTCTAGAAACTAAATGAAACTAAACTGAACTAAAAACAAAAAGGCAAAATTAAAATACGTTGTGGCACAGTGGTGGAGTGGTTAGCGCTGTCCCCTCACAGTTGGAAGGTTCCTGGTCTGATCCCTGACTGGGGCCTTTCCGTGGAGTTTGTACGTTGTCCATCTTGTTCCTCATATTTTGGTCAAAGTCCGATATCTGCCTAAATGAATCTACAGTGTTAGCAAATCTACAGAGTTTGGCAGATATCTGAATTTGGCCAAAAATATTATGCTACGAAGCTAACGATATGCTGTATAAGTGTAATTGTGAGTGATTACGGCTGCAGCTATTGATTATTTTAGTATTCTATTGATTATTCCGTTGATTAATTGAGTAATTGGATGAGAAATATTTTTGTCTTATTAATGAGCAATAATAATTATTCAAAAGAGGGAAAAAAACAGGTCTGCTCACAGGTTTCCATTTTAGGAATTGGAATATGGAGCTTGTTGATCGGGTGGTTTGACACAGCTTTTAAAGCTTTCTGTAAAAAATTTGTGTCAAGGATTTTCAAGTTATTTGAGTCACTCGATGAATCGTTGCAGTCCTATGAGTGAACATTCAGGGACTGATAATAAAAAGTATTGCAAAATAAACTTAGGTGCCTGTTAATATACTTCAGCAGTAAAGTCTGTGTGCGGGGAAATGCTATCCCTTTGCTTCTCCCACAAAGACTACAAGTTCTGCTGCTAAAACCACTGTTAACACTACTGTAAGCAGTACTAGTGCTCTGGGCCACATTCTTCTTGTTTGCTGTTGTATGAGGTCAGAGCCCAGCACGCACACATGCAGACAGACAGACAGACAGACAAAGACCTCTGCTCTGCTACACTCTTGGCTAACATTTAGCGTGGTGTCTGGGTGAAAAGTCTGTTGTTTTCCAATTACTAGTAATTTCACCACTTTTTGCTGCAAAGCATCTAAGTTGCTGTTTACCCCCCAGCAACAATATTTCAGAACCTGACTAACTGGGCACTTTTAGTCATGACTTGTGTGTTTGTGTTCTGTTGGCATCTTTGTGCCTTTTTGTTAACTAGACTAAAGATAGAAGGGGTGGTGAGTGACCCTGCAAAGATGCATAAGTAGTCTACCAGAGGCTCCAGAGGGAGTGTGTCAGCCAGGGCAAATGGGCCATCAGTTGTTGCCGCCGCTGCCTTAAAACAGAATTGATCTCAGACAACATGAGCACTGCTGCTCTCACTGCAGAGACTGCGTGTTGTGCTATTTATTAGGCACTTTATTGGAAAAGTCTGCTGGTAGTAAAGCCAGGCTTCATTAAGTGAGGAAGGCCAATAGCTGGAGTAGTTGAGCAGGCTGACCAAACGAGATGTTGTCTGGGCACTCCAGTACCTGCAGATCAGAGGCTTTGTGTGCAGTCCTCTGTCTTAATAGTTTGTAGCAATAAATAGACCAAAACCTGGTTCTGTTTATGTGATTTTTAGCGCCAGTAGCAGTAAATATCGTGGCCTCAGAGGATCATACTTTATCATCATGATATGTCTCCTCTGATAACACCCTGTATCAAGCTTCAGTAATCTTATCTGGAAACTATTGTTTAAATGTGTGCCTGGCTCACAGGCCTTCTGTTATGCTTTGTACTCAGAGGCATTATATTTCTAGACGCAGTCGTTCATGGGATCAATATGACGGCAGAGAAGAGTGCTAACCCTGTTTTCACTGAGTTTATATAAAGGACGTGCCTTTAGACTGAACTCATTCATAAAACTGTTACAGGGAAAAGAAGGTTCAAAGCCTGCTTTGCTCTCTGGGAAAGTTTTTTTAGCTGCGCTGGTGGTGGAGGCTGCATTCTCCTTTGTTTACTTCCTTCATTTGTTTTTTGGAATCTGGTTTGGGTGTTTTTTTTTTTTTTTTTTTTATAGTCTCCTTCATAACTCATGGGCTTCTTCTAAAGAAGAGCCGTGTCCGAGCACGCTGGGAAGCAAACACGTTGTTTCAGTCGCTCTCTCAAGCACACAAACCCACACACACGCTCACACACTTTACAGCATGGGGGATGTTTTCCGGTGCTTTGCATGGTCTGAGGAGATGAAAGCACATCATTAAAGTACAAAGTAGGACTTCTGGGATTTACTGGAAGGATTTTTTTTTTTGTCTTTTGTTAACCCCTGGCTGAGGGGATTATACATTAAACTAGAAGGATTGTTCTCAGCATTGCTGCTCAGCCAGCTACTAGCGTAGTTTACCATACCTGGCATGTCAGTGTTGGTGCATTTATATTGATAGGCATTTAGCTGGCATGCCCTCCTGATGAGAAAGTAGACTGTGTGGACTAATATTGTTAGTATATAAAAGGTATGCGCTCATGTTGATCTGCACTTCGAGACAAAATTCCAGCATGGAAACAATTTTCCAAACCTGCTTGTGGGGTTTGAATGTTTCTAACTTTGCTGATTTGTAGCCTTAGACTCAAAAAGGCAACAGCAGAGAGCATTTTACACAATTTCCCAGATTCCATAATCACAGTGAAGTTACCGATTAAACATTAATGTTGCGCAAGTGCTTCAGTTATCTCCACGATGGACAAACAGGAAAAAAAAAAAAAATCCTGCACAGCTGACAGAAATTAATGTGGACAGAGAATAAAAGAGTGGTGGTCTACAACTTTGGAGGAGATTATTATTGCACAAAAGGACAAGAACCTGACAGTTAAGTGCAAGTTACCCCCAGAAAACAACCAGCCACTGCTGCTACTGTAACAGGATATCAACTCTTTCCAAGCATCTGCAAACAAAACATGTCTTGTTTATACACAGTCCTGTGTGGGCATGTAGAATAATGCTTATACCAAGTATGTGATGGTCCATCTCAGGCCATGTTAAAATAATGGAAAAGCAATGTAAGGAAATACTTATTTACTTTCTTCATGGAGTAAATAACTAACATAAGCCATTACTTACATTGAATAGCCACCCCAACACTGATCGTCATCAGTAAATGAGAGGAAATGGGGAGAGTATTTCTGTTTGAATTTGTGCAGGTTTGTTTGTTTGCAGAGGTGCAGGTTTATCACCTTTTCTCAGTGGTTTGGAGTGGAGGAGAGACTGTTGAGTCATTTTCAAGCCATGAAGTTTAAACAATTAGAAAAAGAGCCAAACACCTGTCATGACTAGATACTGTTTCACCTGTGGAGATGGTACCTGTCCACCAGTGTTTACTAATTACACCAGGCAACCAGGCTCTCCTGCTGGTATATCTCTTTCATCCACTTAATGCTGGAAATGTCTCTATTTTCTGTCTCACTACGAGCAGTAGTTGTGTTTGAGCGATACAGTATGCATTATGGTAGGTCGACAGTGCTGCCTTAACAGAGTGTATGCTCAGCCTATTAATGCAATTGTTCTCAGTTAGTGGCAAATTTAAAGGCATCTGCTCTGGCTCTGTATTCCATCAAATATTGGACACTTTTACAGTAAAAATCTGCTGTTGAGATTTTTTTTTAATTGTAGATTGCAAAATGCAGATTCTGAATACGTCTGTAGTATCAGTGAAATTGTGCATGTTAGATGGCATGTGGGAAACACACTATCAGCTGTCTAGCAGGAAAACACACTTCCGCTGTGTGAAAGAGCTAAAGAGAGTCCAACAGTGTGAGTGAGTGAGTCAGTGAGCGAGTGGTGGACTCAGTCCCAGCCTCTCCCTCCCTCTCCTGTTTTCTGGTTGCTTTTGGATGTGGTAGATCCAGTGTTTATTTGCCCAGCCAGTGCTTCTCTAGTGCTAAATGTAACGCTGTTTTTAAACACAGATTTTCTTAATGTAGCTTTTTTTTTCTTTTTTTTTTTTCCCCACTTTTTACCTCACTGACATTTTGGAGGTTTTCAGGAGTCGGTCGTCCCTGTTGAACTCAAACTCTTCCAAAATGTTTTGCATGGATTTTATGAAGGTAATTTCCTTAATTAACTTGTTGCAGTGTTTCCAGAAGGCCCACATTTTAGGGCCCACATTTTAGTGCCCACTTGCTTCATGATACTTCTTTTATCCTTACTTCCCCTCCTGCACTTTTCAGATACAACCGAACCTGGTTCAGGTATCAGCTTCAGGTACTTTAACTAGACAACATGGCTGCATTATAGCATACTCATATTAATCTGTGTCACTTTGAGAGCACATCTACTTTAAATCTGCTGCTTTCACACCAGAAGGAAGAGAACGGTCTCATTTCGCTCTTAAATTGTAAGAACAAGTAGTTACGAAAGGAAATATATTTGCTTGTTTTTACAGCTTATCTTAATTGGATTCAATTGGTCTTTCTGTGTTCTGAACATTTTGTTCTTCATTGACCTACTCTAATGCACATCTTGTGCTTCATTATGTTAGAAAACCTGCTAAAAAAAAAAAAAGAACAACTCTAATGAAAGAATAAAGGAAAGTAGAGTGTGAAAATTAATTCTAATTTATTTGTACTAAAAAAAATAATTGAGGGCTTATAATTGTGTTGAGTACTTAAAGTAATCATAAAAGGATACAAATGTTAAAATGAAACAATAAAACAAAATACAATAATTAAGGATATGAGAATCCGATATGAGGGCCTAAATAAGTAAAAAAAAAAAAAAATTACTGACTGAGCTAAATAGGTAGCAGTCATGAATTTAAATAGAGCAGTGGTTACTAGAAAAATCCATTTTTTTTTTTTAGGGTGTATTGTACTGAAACCTAAAGCTGTTCTTCCTAGCTCAGCGTGGACTTGCACTGGTAGTCAGTTATTGGACTGAGTTTCATGTGGCCTGGAGCAGGAGTTTTATGGATTTGCAGCAATGTGGTCCTGAAGCTTTATTGTTCACATACAGGGATCTAAGCAGAAAAAACTGACACCCCAGCGGCATCGGAGGATCAGACAACCGGGGGCTGGGGAACCTCTGAGGACATTACCCACTGGTTTCTGGACTCCTCTTTGAGAAGACCACCATGCTATTTTTTTGGAGCCAGAAGTGACCATGTTTGGATCAAAGGGTGGACAATCCAAAGCATGCTCATTGGCTAATGACTTGTCAGTAACAAATCACTAGCCAATGAGCACGCACAGATCAGATCTATATTCAGATCCACCCAAGATGGTGAACCTTTATAACAGGACTTCACTAACCAGTGGGCAATAACATCCATTTTTTTATACTTTGTATGAGTCTGGCAAGTTTGCTTCACAACCTGCATGCATAAATCTTAAAGGTGCAATATACTGATGAGTTACGGACTCATAAAATACTACAGTTTTGTGGTCTATATTCCAAAAGATACCAACAGCACATTACACATTGGAGATTTGCAGTTCAGTCACTGGATTTAGCCACAACTGATTGTGCCATCACAGTCATCAAAGTTATCACCCCCTGACTTTAAGTCTTAATAATATCCTGATTCGTCCACTATTGTTTTGTACGTGGCTGTAAACACCTTTTCCTTTAATGTGGGAGTCTATGGGGATTGACTCACTGCTGAATCTGGCAACAAGTGGCCACTCCAGGAACTGCAGTCTTTGGCACTTCCATGTTGGCTTAATTTTCAGAACCATAGGTTGCTGCTTGCTTCTGACGCACACACACACACACACACACACACACACACACACACACACACACACACACACACACACACACACACACAAAACAAGGCCTCTAACATACAGCAGTAACAGTACATGCTGACACACACAGAATAATGATAGCAGATTGTGGTAAACACATTATGTAAGGTAATGGAAATTACTGCGGTATTTTCGATCAGTGTAAATAAAAGTCAGAGGCACCTAGGTTGACAGCGAGGTAATTTTATCCAATCTGACTTGTGTGACCCTGTGCCAGTGCTTAAGGCTTAAGGAAGGCTAGTGACTACAAGTTCCTGCTGAAGTCTGCCTAATCTCTGCTATCATTAGCTACGTGCCATCATGCACAAAGTACAGACATCCACTCTTTCAATTTATACTGAGCTGGAGATGGATGAAGAAGGCCTGGGACCATGTGGTTGCTTGTGGTTGAATCCCTGGCTTGAAAGTGAATGAGAGATCTTCTACTTATAACTTGCACTATGAGATATACCAATGCTAGAGGCAGAATTTCAATCAGTTTGCATTTTGGGAAAAAACCTTGACTTTTTTCAGCCAAAAATCTCTACATTACCTTCTTTGGGTTACTTGTGGGTGTGTCATTTCCATTCAAAGCAAAGCTTTTGATTGTCATTGAACACCCACTCCCATTGAGGAGATGAGCATGTCTGTCAGCATGTAAAGCTGGATACATTTAAGACAATAAAAGACTCTAAAAGTGCTTGCACACCTTGCACTCTTTAATACAGCTTTCATCTAAGACCTGTGATGACATGCTGAGATCTGTTTTTCCCACTTCTAATATAAGTTTATCACAGTTTCCCTGACAATGGAAGCCAATGAAACTGAGAGGCAGTTTGAGTCATAGATGCTTACTCATCTTGCTTTGCAACTGCAACAGCAACAAACCCTTGTTGGACCATCCAACAACCCCATAGTGGTAGGTGGATGGATGGATGTATTGGATCGGGTCTTTTTTACTATTATTGTTACCATATTTGTGAAAGAAAGCTGGCAACACTTAATGCGTTTGTCAATATAATAGTTAAGTCTGTTTATTTCACCAAATATCATGTTTCAGATTTAATGATTTACTTGGCAAGATCAAAACAGCACCAAAACGTAACAATAAACTAGCCTGTTACTGAACGGGATAACTTTATTATAGGTCACACATTACTGCCTGAGCCTTCTCGTTCAGGAACGCGCTCTTGTGTTTGATCTGTGTGTGACATAGGTCCTTGTTGTGTGAAGTGAGCAACTCTCCATCACTTCTTGTCCACCAGCGTGGCGCTAATGGGACTGCTAGTCTGGAGTAAGTTCTGCCTTGGTGCCATTTGAAAACCAGCCCACATTTCATCAGGTTTGAGAACAGATTATTATGTAGGATTGTTAGCAGAGGTTGGGGTAATCTCTGTGGGAGAAACAATAATGGTGTACAAAATCTGTGGGCTGCATCTGCCAATCATTGGTGAATTTCTTACAGTAGCATCCCCCACAGCCACACACATCAGCGGTTCCAACTTTGGGCCCGCCAGTTTTGTAGGGCCATTTTTTATTTATTTTTTTGCTGTTGTTTGTTTGTTTGTTTTTTTGCCTCTGGCACAAAAAGGGGAATAAATAGATAATGGTTAAAAATAAACAAGCAAAAATTTTTTTACCATTCACCAAACTGTTGTTTTACACAGATATTTGGCCCAAATTTCACAGTGCATCAACCATCAAGTGTGTCTGCTGGCCCAAGTTTCCAAATGAATACTTATATTTAGTAATCCAAATACTGTGTACCATTTTTCGCTACCCCAAAAGCAGAAGTAAAGCCTCCTCTCTTCTCCAACTTCATCCCTGCAAACTTGGTCTGAACAGTAGTGGCTGTTTGCCAGCTATGGGCCAGCTTAAAGACACTTAGCTTAAAAGCTATCTCCCTACCACAGTTGGGAGCCACAGATATGGAAAGGTAACCCTGAGGCTTTGTCCAGGTTCTTCTTGCAGCATTTGAGCATCTGTCCTACACCAACCCCACAAACTGATTGTTGACATTTTATTCCTGTTGCCAGCTTAGCTTTCAGTTTAGATCAGACCACATCTGCCCCCCCCCCCCCATTTTACCAACACATAGCAAGCACACTCACTGTAGTTTTTGCATTTATTGTTATATGCTGCCTAAAATTTTATTTTATTTATTTTTGGCTTTTATAAAGTAGCAGAAACACTGTTAACTTATAACTGATCTTTCCGACTAACTTTTTAATCAGTGGATGGGCAATATGTACGCAATACAATGCAAGGTGTCTATAATTGAAAAGAAACAAGGCAGTGTTTGTAATTTAATTCAGATTAGAAAACTCACAGTGCTGAAATAGTCTTTCTTTCCACTGAAATTATCCAGCCTGTTGTATGGTATAAACAAAACTTAGTATTTGTCAAGTTCCTAAAATAGCAGGAACATTAAACTTTATTGTGCTTGGTTCTATTTTAGGTGTGTGTGTGTGCATGACCTTCTGATTTGAGTCATATTTAGTGTAAATGATCTGAGAAAATTAATTTTGAATCAAATTGAGAAACTTATCAAAAATTCACAAAGTTACTGTTCAAACATGGTGATCTTGTACTATTAACTTTGTGTTCATCTACAGCAGTAAGGGGGTGGCAGTAACTGATCACCACAACAAAAATCAGAAAGTATGATGATGTACGACTACTTATGCACCCCTTACCCTGACCAAGAGCCCAGAGGCTGTCAGGGCTGGTAATTATAGGGGCTGCTTTGTAAACCAGGCACATCCATGACTGCTTTTAGTGAACGGACACACCCATCCCTGGAATTCCTGGAAGAGAACATTACTGGTTTGGCTGTGTTTAAGTGCCTACTGTAATTATGTGGCCTTTAATTGTGCTCTTTTAACACCATCAGGTTGGGATGAGCGGTGTGACCAGGGACTCAGGTCTTGTTTGTAGATTCAAAGCTGGCAGAGAACCCTCCTGGAAAAAACAATCTGTAACACATGTGACATGACTTAAAACTGCTTCTTCATGTTTCTTTGTGGTCTGGTTATCAGAGAGGCTTGGTTAATGTGCAAAACCTTCTGGTTGTGATAAGTTGTCCAGCCTGTTTTAAGGCTGCTGGAGAAGTACTGTAGGTCTTTAGCACAGCCAACCAGACCAGGATGCCACAAGGTGAAAGGGAATCTTATACTGAGCCTCCTTCATCCTCTCCATCAAATTCCAGGGATATTTCTGTCATCCCTCGCCAAGCAAACTCACACACAAACCCACAAACACAAAGACTCAGGAATGTGGACGACTCCTTCTGATGCTCTGTGTGTGAGGAGGGCATGTGTGCCTGGTGGTTCTTGCCAGCAAAATTAGGAATCATAAAACTTTTCCCAGATTTTGACATCTTTGATCACCCACTCATTAAATGGAACTATTTAAACTCAGTGACTTTGGTATTTAGGAGGTTGCAGAACTTTAAAAACCAACGCTTGTTTCACACTGACTTTGCTGATTCGCTCTGTAGGTCTGAGAAATCAGTCTCTAACAAGTAAATTATATAATGACAAGAGACCCAGCAAAGGTGAAATTACATTAACACACACACACACACACTTTTGTTTTTAATTATTTCAGAACGGGGGGGAAAACATAGCCAGTACTGATGTACTGGCCATGTTTACAGAAAACAAGTGATCTAAGTGATCTGCCAGCGGATGAGGTCGTGTATGTTTTCCTCATTTTGACATTTTCCCACAATGAGGCATATTGTTAGGTGGATAAACACAGTAATATAACATTTCAGGTTAAAAAATGGCTTGATTTTTGTATAATATCAATGGCCAAGTGGACAGGACACATACCAAGATGTCAGCATTTTTACTTATAAATCTATAGATCTTGCTGCTCCTATTATATATTTCTGTTTGCATGTATGTGATCAATAGACATCATTCATTAAGTGTTGTTCCAGTCTCACTGACTATTCAAAGCGCTCTTACATACGGTTATATTGTGTCTAAGTATATGAGACAGCACTAGACCCCTGGAGTTAAATTCCTTTTATGTGTACATTTACCAATAAAGATTCAGTTCAGTTCTAGTACAGTGTGCTTCCATTAGGGCTGGGCGACGTTGCCCAAAAAAATTCAGCCCTGCGTCTCTCCTTTTTTCTTTTCTTTTTTTCTCTTTGTGTTGATGACAGCTGTGGCCAGAGCCATTTTATGGTTGCTCAGCCGCCTCATTCTTGTAAACTCTCTCGAATTTCCCCTAATATCTTTTGAACGCCTTGAATTATGGGAAGCCAAACAATTCAAAAGCTTGACCAAAACAAGGCACCAGTCATCCAGCTGGACTCTGCACGCGACCCACTGGACATACTGGGTTTTACTTGGAGGGATTTATCTTTTCCCCCTTGATAGCCGCTCCTAATCACGTGATTTATCTGTTAGTGAATTTAATGAGTTCTGATCATGGGGGCAAGTTGAAGAAGAGAGATATTGGAGTACAGATGCCATAAAATAGGAAGGGTGCGCTTTGTTTACTATTGCTACTATTATTCTGCCAACAACATGGCACATTATTTTTGAGAAACCCAATCAATGCTTACCCAATAGATTTAAAAATGTAAACGGTAAACAGGTAACGAAATTCTGTTCTACTCTTAAAATGATGATCTGGACGATCTAGTCCATACATCTGTGGTGGTGGGGTTTTTGTTCATTTTGTTGTCCCCCCCCCCTCCCCCCCTCTCCCCTATACTTTTTATTTTAAAAATGTATAATCATACCTGTTTTAGAGTTTCAGCTTTTCATTGCACAGTTCAGAGCTTTTAGCCATTATGTGTATTGGTGTGACTTTTTTTTTCAGTCAGCTCTGAAACCTCGACCCTTCTCACATTTTAATGTTAATTGCACCAAGTTATTAAGTCATGTTCAGCTTTTGCACTGTATGCATATTTGTTGGTTTGTTTACATATTTTATATTTTCCCAGTAAGGTGCTTTCAGTTATCATTTTATTATCATAAATTCTCAGTATTTATACTGAAAATTTTTGTTACTTTTTAAAAGTTTGTCTTAAGTTGTCGTTTCATTATGGGTGCAAGCCCCCATCCTTTTCCCATTTCACACAATTAATAGTTTCTTGAAAGGTCGGCATGCAGACTGTGTGCTAAGGCCAAATCTTCTGTGGCTAAGGTTTCAGCAGACTTGTTGTTTGACCTAGACATAAGTCCCAGAAGTGACAGACTCCTATTGTTTGTTGTTACTTCTGCATATCTCTTTATGCCTCTGGATCTGTAGCCATTGCAATATCCTTCCTAATCTTAACTTATCTTGAAGTTGTAGGTATGAAGAAATGGCTAATATGATAGCACCTCTGTTATTGTGTGTCCTCGGGGGAAGGGGGGGGGTCAAAACCGTTAATTGGGCTTGTCTTTCTGAGGTTGGTCAACAGATGGATACCAGGAAATCCTTTGTCTGGACTTGTCCTGTAGTGTCAGCTGATCTGATGTTTTTTTTTTTTTCCTCAAAAAGAGCCACAAGGTTAACTGTTGACTCTGTTTAGACTACCTTTAACCAGATATTTTTTGATGCTATTGGGTAATTGCAGTTACCATGTAATTGTGTTCCCTTTGAGATTGCGTCAAAAAGGTCATCCGGTGTTAAAAACTCCGCCAAATCAAACATGAGCGCTATCTGCTGTGGTGACTCCTTGTGACAAGGGAGTAGCCTAAAGGAGATTATTGGGTAATTGTAATAAATCTTATTATCTTTTGTTCTGCCAGCAGTCACTGTTTTAATGGTTGTTGTACTGCTGTGACTTGGTAGACTGAATCAAGAAAAATGTTTCTTAAAAACAGTATTAAAAACATCTTTGTGGCAGCCTTGAGTGGTCCCAAAAGAGAGATATTAATCAATCTGAGAGAACAACAGCATCCATGATGGAAAAACAAGTGGACAATCCCCACTTCTTATTTTAAATAATCAGTCATTGCTAACCAGTTATCTTTATCCTTTCCCGTGTCATGTTTTCCCTCTCAGTTCCCTGTTAAATCTAAGCCATAGCTATGGTGTAACCCTAAAAGCTGTGTAAATGTGACTACACATCACAGTGACGTAGACCTAAACCATGAAAAGTATGTCAGTACAGTATAATGATTTACACAAGGATAATAAAAAATGTAACAGGTTGCAATCATATGTAGCTTACTTATTATACTAATGTGAAAGCTGGTATTCTGCTGATGCTTCTCAGCTGTTTTTTTTTGTTTTGTTTTTTGTTTTTTTTTTAAAAGCCTGTCATGTTTGGCAGTTTTCGCAATCAGAATCATGATCCAAATGAACTGTTGTACCAAACATATTCTCAGTTCTCTATAGGATACTCTTCTTCCACTGAGCGTTACCACTGAGTCACCCTGGTGCCCAACTCTTGTTAGTGTTTGTCTTTTATTTATTCATTTTTGATCATTGTTCACAGAATATGACAGGCAGGAAGGAAAGAGTAAGAGAAAAAGAGAGAAAAGAAGAGAGAAAACAGAAGAAATAAGGGGACAGAGCTAGATACAGAAACACATATATATATATATATATATATATATATATATATATATATATATATATATATATATATATATATATATATATATATATATTAGGGGTGGGACTCGATTAAATAAATTAATCGAATTAATTACAAGCTTTGTAATTATTTAATTGAAATTAATCGCATTTTAATCGCATTTCAATATTTGACATGAGAAATATTAATTTAAGTTTAGTTGATGAATAAATCAATATACATAAGCTTAACCCCTTAACTGGCAGCAAAAAAATCACCTGACAAAAACTACATAACGCCTTCTGGTTATTATTGGCTCTGAAAAACCCATTTCATAGCCTATTAATCGGCTGCGTCTGGTCCGCGGGCCGAATGAAGTGCATTTATATAGCAGGCTAGACCCGCCCATTTTGACTGACACCTCATTCGGCCAATAATGTTAAGAAATGGGTTTCCCAGAGCCAATAATACTCAGAGGGCGTCACGTAGCTTTGTCAGGTGATTTGGTGCAGCCAGTTACATGATTGGCCGAATGACGTGTCAATAAAAATGGGAGGGTCTAGCCTGCCATATAAAAGGGACTACAAACGGCCCGTCACCGGGCCCTTGCCAGTTAAGGGGCTACACTTCAAAATTTTGTTTATTTTCCCACCAGTCTACTACACAGACCAATGAAGGGTGGAAGTGCTCCTGTGATAAGCAAACTCCTGAAATTAAAGTTAAGCATCATAACTGGATAGTTTTATTCAACATTAATGTCTCACTTGTTATAGTTGGAAATTAATCATTCTCTCAGCTGTATTCCTTGATGTTGAAATGTGTTATGCTTGTTTTAACAGCTTATTTTGAATTAAAGACTTAAAATTAAACCACAAAAAGGAGAAAAAGTTCGTTCTCCATTTAACAGCTGCTTTTACACAGCTGTGCTTCGCACTCACGGTTGCTAGGCGACATGAGCTACGCAGAGGTGACGGCAGGTGACGCTGATATGAAGGCTAGCTGCTCACTTCCGGCCTTTGTGGTGTTCGTGGGCTACGAAAGACGTGGGCCGGGTCCTTCGCAGGATGCGGCCCCTAATTTGGACATTGTGCGTCGATATAATCTGTATGCTGGGAACTCGCACACTGAGAAACGTTCCACGGTGCAAAATGCGATTAAAATGCGTTAAAATTTTTAACGCGTTAATTTCCCCGTAATTAATTAATCGAAATTAACGCGTTAAAGTCCCACCCCTAATATATATATATATACATAATATGCACACACAAACACAATCCTGCTGTGTTGTTATAATGTATATGTGTGCCTGTCATTAATCGAACTCAATAATGAGGGCGATAAGCCGCAACGACGCCCCCCAGGATTTAGAGGTAAATAGGGTAAGACCCAGGGAACCCCAGAGGAGGAAGGAGACCCTAGACGGAGCTCCCATGGCCAAAGGGCAAGAGCCCCAGAAAGCCAGAGGCAATGAGCAGCCGTACAATGTTGAGTCGCCTAGGTTTTGACCCAGTGCTATAAATTATGTTTAACTGCACTGTTCTGGACTGTAGCTGGAGGAGTAGGGCCGTTCCAACCAGAACCTGCAGCAGATGAAGAACTGCCAGCTATAATCCAAGACAGTGAAGTAGGAAATTCATCCTTAGGATTAAGACTTACTGGAGAGGCAACTGATTATATTGCCCATTTATTTGCAATTAAAATTTTTGCAGAGAAGAAACTTGTGAGCTGTATTTAATAATTAATTTAAGAAAGTGTATTGGCATGTGTAAAGACTTTCAGGGGTGCACACTGATTTTAATCAAGTCCATGCATGCTTGAGGACTATCCTTCCTGCCTGATCCTTTAAAACATTCTCTCTCTGGGTACAATCACAAATGGATTTTCCAAAGAAATGGTAGTGTTTGCAGGATCCGGTGAAGGATTATGTCTTTTTTTTTTTTTTAATTCATAATGATTGATGGGAGAGAGAGGTTGTGTGCGCATGGAGAGGATAGACCTGTAGAAGAGAGGGTACGAAAGAAATGTCTAGTGTCTAAAAGTAACATTCAAAACTATGGAAAATATGGAGGTCGCTGTTTTTAAAAGTGAGTGGAAAAATAAATGCTGCAGTAATGACTTTCCAGAGGTCTGCAATCCTGCCTTGAAAGAAAATAAATAGCTGTCCTTGTATCTAATAAGCCTTCAAAGTGGTCCTCCTGATTGGTATTTCATCTTCTCACCAGCGCACCTTGCAGGTGTTTTTATCATAGCTATGCAAAACAAATGTTTAGCTCCCTGTTTTGACCCATTTCTCTAACCTGTTCCACCACCCACATGGGCAAAGCAGACACTTAATGCGATGCATATTTCTCTGTATGGTCCTGACAGTTTTGTGCGAATCCACTCTTGCTGAGAATGTGAATTAGAAGGAGAATCCAGTTTAGCCTTTTATCACTAACAGGAATAATGATCTGTTAGTGTTTTCCTTTTAAACACACTGTAATTATCAACAGGAAGCTTCAGACCACACATCTCCAGTGGGACGACTCCTCACGCTGGCAGAAGCGAGGGAGGAGGAAGAAATCAAGCATTACGTCTGATGTTCCTGTTTCTGTGCAAACTAGAGCTTCTTACCTGTGTGCGCTTGAAGTGAATGGTGGTGTTAAAGGAATTTAAATATGTGTTCCATCATTTTAAGTGAGTAATTTGATCAAGACAGATCCAAAGGAGCTGGCTTATTTAAAATGTTACACACATTTTAAATGGATAAAAGAAAAATCCATCAATTTATACACTTTATTCTCTTTTTACATTGTATTCTATTGCATTTCTTTTTTCGATTTTCAGGTTTATCCTTATTGAGCTTCTATAGTTTGTTTAATTTTTTTGCTGCTGTTTTACAGCAGACAAGACGTTTTTCCAACTTTTAAGATAAAGTTAATCTGATGCCATCCTCAGCTAAGGCCATCTCTCACAATTTTTTTTTTTTTGGTATAAATTTGTACCAGATTTTAATATTTTCTTCCTCTGCATATGTTCTGCCTTTGTGAAAGTCTGTCTGGTACATTTTTGGGTAAACTTGTGGAAAAACTGATTGTGTACTGTACCTTCACTTCAGCTCTTGTCTTTGTGGCAGAAATATTCTAAAGATTGCTCTACAGAGTTGCACAACTACAACATTTCCAGGAACTCTTCTGGAACTGTGGTCCATTGATGGTTAATAGATGTCAGCAGCCCAAACACAAACACAGCTGTTACGGTCAATAGTGTGCTCAGTCTTCATTGTTTTCTCTACAGCTCTAAGCACTTTTTGAGCAGCCAATTTGTGGGACTGAACTTACAGGCAGGCTGTCACATCTGTGACTGTCTCTTGTACTTGACCACTGGGCAGCTGGTTTTGATGTCTGTTATCTACTTGGAGACTCGAGATCAACAGGACAGTAGTGGTCAGCCATGTAGAGCTGTGAATTGACTGAATGAATTGAGACTCTTGTTTTTGCTTTTGTAGACACCACACACAGACTTTTGACTGGCTGGTTTTCTGAATGACTGATTCACTGACTGAACCTTCACACTGATGGTCTGTCTGCTCGACACAGAATAGCCTTTGTATGAGACTGGAAACACAGCAAGATTGTTGTGTTTTCTGTGCATCATCAGGTTCTTGTTCTGCCTAAAGAGTCTGCACTGGTTTTATTTACTTCCCAATTCAGCCTAAGTGCTGGAACACACTGGGAAGACGAGGAGTGTGCGAACTTCAGAAAAAGGGCGGGTACGCTTTCACGCTCTGTGGATTCACACAGTTTGCTGCGGACACCAAAGCTAAGAAATAGGAAAAACAGTGAGTGTGGAAACATCTGTTGCCTCAGTTTCTCATGTGTTTTTTTTTTTTTTTTTTTTTGAAGTGTCCATTTTAAAACTGTTGTGTACGCATGTATGGCTTTCTGCATTTGCTTGTCCTTTAATAGTCACCATGTCACCTAGACCAATAATTTCATTATGTAAAGAAATTGTTTCACGTTCTCCTAAAGGTGAAAAATAAAGAAACAAGAAGAGGTCCGAGAGTGCAAACCTCCACCAAGGCAGCTCCCTCTCTGGGCAGCATTTACTGTTAGAATAGAATAGAATAGAATAGAATGCCTTTATTGTCATTATACAGGATGTACAATGAGATTGGAGGGCCACTCCTGTTCAGTGCCATGTAACAGAAAATCAAACTCTCTAAAATAAAAATATTACAAAAATATTATAATCTATATACAGTTAAGGAAATAGTATTTTATTTTTTATATATTCATTTAGTTTTCTTTGTTCTTTTTAAGCTTACTTTTAAGAAGTGTGCAGTGCAGTAAAAATCAGATGTTTACTTTTATTCCACAAACATTGTAGTACATAATGGATACGAGGTATTGATTTTGTAAAGAACTGGATGTGAATAACTTGAGCTTATTGTATAATATTATACTACAATATGTTTTTAACCAACTAGGCAGCTCATTCTCTTGACAGTACTTTCTTTAAAGATAAAACACATTTTGGGGTCAACTTGAAGGAAAGGCAGATGCGAAATATAGAACTGAGATCAGAGGTCTAATGTGACATATTTGGATGCAAATTATAATGTGATATTTTATATGGAAAATACAGTGCAACATGCATATTTTGCCCTACTACACGTTGCTCTTGTTGCAGTGTTGCATGAGATGGCCATGACGCACGCAAACCTGAATTGCAACCACTTTCATCAAAATATATCTGAGCTGACCAGTTCAGTGAAAATTGTAGCAAGTCGTCTACGGTTGGAAACTGGTGTTTTTTTTTTTGGATTTTTACAGCTTCCGTTCTGGAAGTTTGATTTGAAGAATATTTTGCCAACTTGAGTGAAGTCAGCTGCTCCCTGTTGCAGCAAAGACAGACTTTAAAAACACAAAATGAAATAGCAGTGTGTTAAACCGTGCTGTAGGTGTGTGTGTGTTTTTGCAGTAAAGACAGTTGAAATGGTCTGACAACAGCTAAGATGGCGAGCTAATTCTTTCAGCATCCAAATGGTTGTGTTTTGGTTCTGGTTGTTGGTTGCCAGGTTGCACTGACAGATGGGTTGAAATTGTCTAGTGTGGGGATTGTGTGTTAAGAGTGTGTTTTATAGACAATCTGGTAACTTGGGTACCATTAGACAAACATGCAAAGCTTACTGATGCATGCGTCCCTAACATTCATAATAAATGACACATTACAGGAGTTTTCTGGAAGAAATGGCAAAACAGGATTCTGCCAGGAGATGGTCTTAAAGTATGGGAGAAATCTGGGAGTGTTGGCAGGCATGCACAATGCATTTTTATATCTATATGTGTGGGTCTATTAGCGGTCTTTTTCTTTGCTATATTTGTAGGTAAATTTACTGAAGTTGTTAATATATTGACTCCACCAAATGCTGATAAGTGGAAAACTATGGAGCCTAGGGAATGTAAAGATCAAGTTATTGTAAATTTTGTAGAAAATACAAACAGAAAGCCGTACCATACTTAGAAAAAGATCTCTGTGTGTTTTTAAATCAACCGTGATGTTGTTGTTGTGGTGGTTGTGGTGGTGGTGGTGGGCTGCTGAGTAGAATATACCCCTAAACCTTTGAGTGTCATCACAGCAACTGTGTGTGTGTTGAACATCCTGTTCCTATTACCCTTAGGATGGTGGCTGAAACTAGGATTAACAATTAGAGGCCTTTAATTCTTACTTCATCAGCTGATCAAAGAGGAGGGTGATGGCATTTTTGAATGCAAGATTTTTAAAATTAAGTACTATTTGATTCTGTGTTTTTTTTTTTTTTTTTTAAATACTTGTAGTGAGGTAGAAGTGATCAGTGGTAGAGGCAAAAATCCAGGCATACTCCGTTTAGCTGGTGACTGGTGTGAGTTTCCCAGCCTGCCTTCCCGCAGGGCTGGTATTTCTGTTTCCCTGGAAGCACTGTATCGGCTTTTTGACCCACAACAGCGATCTTTATCCCACAGCCATGGTGCTCTATAATGATGGAATGGAACAGTTTTACCAAATGGAAGCACACAACTACCTACAAAAACTTTTACCAACCCATCACTTAACTCTCAGTGACCCCCAACCCAATGGAAAGCAAACAAACAGATCATTACTGGTTAATGGGAATATGAAGCACAACCTGTTCCCATGCAAATGCTGCAATAACAGTGAGAACCACCTTTGTCAGCAAGCAGTGGGTTTTGATCAAGCTGTTAATTCATTGTTTTTGCAGTTTTATTTCTTTCAGCTGCGCTTTCCTGATAATTTACATGATTTTATTAACCAGCTTGTTTTCTGAGGTTAGGGGAAATGCTGACATCACTTAAATAGTCCAGTATAGCAAGCTACACGAACAGCCAGACAGACAGACACACACACACACACACAATCTGCTGTGCCTGGTAACTTTCCACAGTTAGATATATGTAGCACATGCTCTGAATAGCTGGGTAACGAGGATTCAATCAGACTGCCACACAACCAACATATACTGGTCTTCTCTTTCACTTGCCAAGAAGTCCAAGTATTTGTTTTACTAGTCAACTAAATGTTAGAGTCGATCACCAACAAACTGCATTCAGGTAAAATAAAATTTTATTTAAGTAGAATTCTGTTTAGATCCTTTCTAGCTCATCTGGCTGAAGGATTGATGAGCTCAGGCCATAGTGAGGCGCCCGTCAGTGCGTCCACAGTTCATAGGAATCGCTGTTCTGCTTACAGTATTAACAGCAAAACTTGTACATAATGATCACCTAAATGTGTCTTCACACAAATTTTGCTTGCAGTTAAGTAGGGTTGCAACGATTCCTCGAATAACTCGAATAATTCGATTATAAAAAATCCTCTACACAAATTTGTTGCTTCGATGCTTCGTTTAAACTCTGCAGCGCTCAGGTGTCACCATGTAAGTGGAGCGTTTCTCCCACATTAGCAGCATTCAAGTTCTGTAATAGCATGTGGATTATCGCAGACACGTTTTTCCAAGCCTCCGCTGCTCTCTACACGTGTGTGTGTGTGTTAATGTAATTTTACCTTTGCTGGGTCTCTTGTCATTATATGTCATTATATAATTTACTTGTGTTTACGTGTGTTCGCGGTGCTGAGAATTTCAGCTGTTAGATACATCGCTATAACCACAGTTTGCTGCCGTTTGGTACCGAGGGGCTCCGTCAAAATATTTTTATACTTCGATCCCTAATTAGTGACTAAAAATAACCTGCAATAGAAAAATGTAACCACTATTAAACCTTTACTGGGAAACAGCTGGAGGTGCTTCATCAACCACCTGATCAGCAAGTGAAGAAAAGAGAACTTTGTAGCTGCTCCATCCACAGCGAAAAACTGCAGTAAATCTACAGAAGTTATGGATCTTAGTTCTCCTTTGTTTGGGCAACATAGCCAACGAATGACAAGAAAACTTATCCCCTTCTTTCTGTACTTAACACATTAAAATAACCTCTGAATTGTGATGGATCATGAGCCAGATGAGCTACTACATCACCAATTTTCTGGTTTATTGCTAATGCTGGATAGAAAAAATTGTGTGGAATGGGGTGTGAACTTCTAAATTTTAAAAAGTTTAATTGCTCTGGCAATCTTTGCTTTGCACAAAGATAGTTGGACATGTTTTTATTTAATTTATTTTTTTTCCCCCTCTTGATTTCCTGACATCTTCAGTCACTCCTGTTGTTTGGGTGAGTGGGTCTCAAGAAAGCTGTAACCCTCAGTCTGCTGGTTCTGGACAGTCACATTTAGAACAATAGCACAGACACATTCAGTGAGTTTATTCTTTCAGCTTTCAAAACACGAACAAAATGGTTGCTTGAATGTGATATATTTACTTACTCTTCCTGAAAGGGCACTACAGTAGTATTTTTGAATGGTATACTTTCCTGTTACATTTACAACCAGCTTATTTCTGTATGTGTTTGTTTGTGTTGTCTGGCTGTCTCCCTCACGATGGTGTGTGTGTGTGTGTGTGTGTGTGTGTGTGTGTGTGTGTGTGTGTGTGTGTGTGTGTGTGTGTGTGTGGAAGGTGCAATATGCATCTTAATTTCCATCTTAAATCCCTTCTTTCTCTACTTCACTTCTCCATATTCCCTCTTCCTTGTTCCCATCTCTTCCCAGTTCTGCAGTCCATCCTCTTTCCTTCACACTTCCTCTTTTTTATTCTCCTCCTCTGTTTCCATTTTCTTCCCTTTTGCTGCAGCTCTGCATCAACCTGTCTCTAAAAGTGTAGTAAGGGGGATAAAAACTGGGAAGCTTTATGTTGCAGATGTCCAGCTGAATGCTGATCTGCACTACTGTATGCACCCAGTGACCCCTCCACCTCCCTCCACTGGTCAGTCAGGGAGTTGTGTTCAAGCGATTGCATGCTAGCAGCTCCAGCCTGAGCCAAACTTCAGGCAGAGACTCTCTCTCCTTCTCACCCAGCCCTCTGTGGACCTCAGGCTGTACATTATCGCATTTCAAAATTACACCTTTCCAGCTCACATAACCGCATTGCAAGAGGTCAGAGGGCAAGATGGAATTTTGGGGGGCTGGCAGGGGCTCTGAGCAGAGAAAGAACATTTTGTGCCAGTGAAATGCTGCACTGGTTTCCTCCTGCTGAGCACAAACAGTCTGCTGAATGGTCAGTGGGACCACACAGTCTGAAGGCTCTGATTGGCTTTTGTGTCAGTCGGGAGACGGACTAGAAGGTCATCTCATGGTCACTGCCCAATCCGGGAAGGACAGCAGATTTCAGGAACTTCCTATGTCGCCTAAGAAGAAATGACAAATGGTCAGATTAGCCAGTGATGCTTCAATGCCTGACAGCTGGATTCTGTAGTTGAGTTTTGATTTGTAATTAATATTACAATTAGGCTTTTCCTAGGTTTCTGTATTTGGATGCTATCAGTACGGTACATTTGGTCATACGGAATTTGCAGAATTTACAAAAAAAATTTCTTTTTAAATAAATCAACCATTTAAACTTTATTAAACTTCAATGTTAGGAGGGGATTAGTCAGTGTCAAATGGGCTTGAACCAGCAACTGTCTTCTAGGACTCAAATTTGAGTCACTTAAATTGAGCTTAACTGGGTCCTGTGGTTGCCTTTTGGAGAACTTCTACATTTAGCTGGTAGGTAATATAGCTGAGTAAGGTTAAATGTGCTAAGAGCCCAACCAACAGGTGCTTTAGCTTCTTATTCAGGGTTTTCTACAGCCTGGTGATCCCCATGCTGGTCCTCAACACTAGCAACACTTGTATATACTTTGTAAAACAGGTGTGGCTCCATGGTGTAGTGGTTAACAAATTTGCCTTGCTCAAAAAAGAGTCCTGGTTCAATTCTGGGAGGAGAAACAATCCTCAGGAGGTTATAAGCTAGTGTAGTCATAGTGCTGGTCCCAAGCCTGGATAAATGAGAGGGTTTATATGACGTAAAACCTGCGACAGATCAAACATCCACTAGGACAACCCCTACCTTTACTTTAGAAACAGCTAATACCCTTTAGCTAATGTATCATATTAGTCTACTATTCCTGTTAACTGGTTTTTATTCATACAAATACACAGCTTGACCTAACATGGTTTTAAATGTTCATGTTATAACCATTTGCTTATACTGACTAATTAAGGAAGGCTAAATCTTTGATCACTGCATACAAACAAGGCGGTCTATGATTCAGTGCTCTCGCTGGGATGTATAAGGTGCTTTCTCTCTGGAAGTTGTAAATAAATTCCCCACTGTGTCCCTCCTCTCTCCTGCTGTGTGCAGAGCTGCACACTGTTCTTTCAGTGCTGCCACATTTTGGTTAGCATTATATGGGTGTGTGGATAGCGCTACATGAACCGAGCACAACATTAAATTTTACGGAATCCCCTCCCGCCCGTTACAGCTGCTGTGTTTAAAAGCTTTCCTGATGGAAACCCTGTTATTTGAATTGTACTAAGAATAAATTGGCAGCTATTTGGAGTGTAATGCACCCATGCACTTTACAAAGGCACCTTACTAACCAAGTTTCTAGCATTAGCTCTCTAGCCTAAATGCTAAGAGTTGAGGCTTTAAAACAGGACTTCACAAACCAATGGGTAATGTCACAATGGATGAAAAGTTTTATAGGCAAGTCATTTCCCAGTCGATATTGTTACTCAACATCAGCAAGAAAAATAGGTCTACTAACTGATTGGTTGATCATCAGAAAATTAATCATTTTGACAATCAGTGCTTGGTTTTTAATCATATTAAAGCAAAAATGCCAAACTGTGCTGGCTGATTTCCTCAGTCCTCTATCAGAGAACCTGTTTCTTTCCACTACTTACTGACACTTAAAGTACCAGTCAAAAAACTCAGAAGCAGATTAACAGATAACAAATTCAGCTGTTTGGTGCACCGGTCTGAGGTGCTGCTGTTTAGTGTTTTAGGATTGTTCAGAAATTGTATGAATACAGCGTTAACACTAAAAAAAAAATGCGTGGTTTAGTCTGTGATGCCTTCTGCTGACATCTGTTTTGTAGTGCTTTACAGAGAGTGTCCAGCTCTTTCACTGTAATATAACAAGTCTCTGGATAAATTACTGAAATATAAATAAAAGGGAGTAGGCATATGTATCTCCTCTAGCCCGTTGTCTTTGGTTTGTTTGACAGAGCCGGTGGAGGCAGCATGTTGAAACGTGTTCCAGTGTTTTATCACTCAGCATCCTATAAACAACACGTCATTTCTTATAACTTTGCATTGTTTGGTGTTGGTTTAAACAGCCTTTGGCTAACCTAAGTGGATAACACAATCAAAATTACAGTTTATTTGGGTTCAGAAATCATTGTCCCCTTGTTTATGCCTCAAAGGACACACAACCAAATAGTTTCAAGCAGGGATTTACAGTTTTTCCATAGCAGATTGTTTGTTTCTGTGGCAGACACGTTACTCTTTAGAGTCAGTTTGAGCCAGTCAGCTTATGTCTCTGTACTGTCATGTTGAAGCAGTGAGCTGCTGACAGTAAAGCTGGGTTAAAGGCTGCTGCTGCTCACTGTGTGGTGGTGGTGAAGGTATGTGTCAGCTAGTCAAATAAGCTGCCTTGGTGTTTTGTTGTCCATCACGCTTCATTTAAATTCCCCCGCCGCAGAGACAAAGGCCAGGACGAGGTGTGGCTGCTCTCTATATGTATGTCAATATGGTGTTTTTCTTGTGGAGCTCCTCAGTCACTTTTTCCTGTCATCAGTTACAATATCCTCTTATTTAGAGGGACACCACAGCAACTGGATGAGTTATTTGTAGCTCTGCTGGCTGGAAAACCTGAAATGGATCAAGGATGATCCCCATGTGGCGCACAGGGCTCAGCAGTAATGTGAACTCCGTTAAATAAAACCTCGTTGTTGGATAAAGTTTGCTGCATTTATATTTGTAAGATTACGAGTGTGTCCATGGTGTAGTGTTAACACATTTTCCTTACATGCAGAAAGATTCATGGTTCGACACAACGAGGAGACACAAACCCAGCCTTGGGGGGTCACAAGCTAGTGTGCTCCACATGTTGGTCCCCTGCCCGGATAAATGGGAGGCTTTTGTCGGGATGCCTAAAGACCTTGCCAAATCAAATATGCATATCCATGTGCTGTGGTGACCACTTGGGGAAATAATGGAGCAGCTCAAAGCACCTTTTATAATTGTAAGACTATCGCTACTACTGCACCTTCTTTTGGCTGGTTCTTTAGGGATCACCAAAATGGATCATCTGCCTCCACGTTACACTATACCTAGCATCCTCCTCTGTCACCCAGGCCCTGACCAATCTGGCGTGGAAATCTCATCCTTTATCATCTGCATGTTTGATTTGGCAGATATTTGACACTCATCCTGACGCAGCACTCCCCATTTATCCGGGCTTGGGACCAACACCAAGAGTACACTAGCTTGTGGCTCCCCGTGGCTGGGTTACCTTTTATAATTGTAAGACTAAGGAAACAAAAATTCAAATGTGGTTGGTTGGATATGATACATATGTGGCTCTTGGCATTTTACAAGCTTTAATCTGGGCGCATCCATGCATGTATAGTCAGTCATTCACCGGTAAATGCAAAACATTTAATCAGAGCTGAACCCAGTGGTGTCATAACAGAGGTATGTTCACACTGAGGGCTGTCTGGTTGTATTTAAGTCTTATGCTTTTATATTTACTGCAAACTCTGTTTGGTTGTTAATTATGAATTTGCAGCAACGGGAGTAGTGACATTTAGGTATTTTGTTAATGATAATTTAACTTGTTTGTACTGGTACTAAAGGTTAAACAGTGAGTTCAAAAGTTTTATTTTTCTCATGCTGTGCAGATGCTCCTAGTTGTCTGAATTCCAGCTTAAAACATAGAGAAAATTGGGCTTTTGTGGTAGCTGCTCCTAAATTGTGGAGCAGACTGCCCCTTCACATCTGGACTTATTTTAAAATTCATTTGAAAACCAATTTTTAATCTTTGGCTTTTAAACCAAACTGAGGTTTGAATGCTATTTACTTGCGTAGTTTTGCTGGTGATCTGTTTTTCATTTGTTTGTTTTTTTCATGTGTTTTATTGTATTATGATTATGATTATTATTATTATTAGCTTTCTAGCACTTTAATTAACAGCTGTTGTTTATAAATATACCGCCTTGGCTTGATTTTACTTGACTGTCAGCAACTGTTTGTCTAGTTTGAGAAGCTTTTTCTTTTATTTCAAAGGAGTTTAATATCAGTTAAAAGATAGCCAGCTAATAAAAATGTCACATTGTGCTCTAAGATTAGGCTAAAACCTTATACCTCAAACTTTTTTGGTCTGTCCTCAGGGTGAGAATCCTTCCTGTTGCAGCAAACCTAGATTTGCATGATAATCTTATATGCAAAACATGCGCACGTGAAACACTGTAGGAAACATTTAAAGGAGCAGTGAATTCTGCCGAGTTTTTCAGTTTTACTACCTTTAACATGGCCACTGGGGCTCAAGAGGTAGAAAAGGTTATCAACTAATCTCAGGATTGGCTGATAGATCCTCGGCCCCTCCATAGGCCAGGGTGTCATTGAGCAAGACACTACAGTTGCTCGCAATGACAGGCTAGGATAGCATGGCAGCACTGCCACCATTTATTTGAGTATGTGTATGTGTGTGTGAACAGGTGAATGAAGAACACTGAAAAGTGTTTTGTATTCTTGTAAAGCAGAAAGTTATTTTTTTAAGTGCAGGCCATGTAGCATTTAGTGTTTCCTATTAGGATTGTTGAGTTTGTAGGCTAAAAAGCAGACAACCCCACTTGTGTAATATATTTCCGATGGATGCCCTGATGTTTTTTTTTTTTCAATGTTCACTAATTTCTGGCTAAAATAGTCCCCTTTCTGCTCTGTCCTCCCAGTTGGGTGCCCAGAGAAGTGTGCACAGCGAGCTTGCACAGCAGACGGCGAGTGCTGCCATCTTCAGTGTCTGGGCAGCTGCACAGTCCCTGATAGTGACACAGCATGTGCTGCATGTGTGCATTACTACTACCAAGGCCACTGTGTGGCTGACTGCCCGCCAGGTACCTACAAGTTCGAGGGCTGGCGCTGCATCAGTGCTGAGCTTTGCTCCAAAGTCCACCTCCCCGACTTTGATAGCTTCATTATCCATGGAGGAGAATGCATGCCTGAATGTCCATCTGGGTACACACGCACCGCACCAAACAGGTGAGCTACAGTTCACCCTGAACTTATCCTGATTTCACACCCTCATAATTGTTGCATTACTAAAACTGAATTTAGTTCAACTGATATAGTTAGCTTAGAAACAGCCAACCATCATAGTCTCTGTGTGGCCTTCAAAATAGCGAAGGCCACAAAGCATGCGGAGGAATTTCGCCTAGACATGCTTTGGCTGCTTCTGTGAAATGTTGACGTCAAATCTTTCAGGGACAGAAATGAAAAACAAACCAAAAAAAATATGTCAGAGGAGCGCTAAAGTAGTTTGGCAAATAGATGTCTGTCAGTAAAATGACGCTGTACATTCACTGTCTCCTGCCTCTCTCTGTCTGTCTCCAGTATGTTCTGCACAGCCTGTGATGGTCTGTGCGATAAAGTATGTGAAGAGAAGGTCATTGACTCCATGGATGCCGCTCAGTCTCTCAAAGGCTGCACTGTTATCAAAGGCAACCTGCATATCAACATCCGCAGAGGCCGTAAGTACTGCAGTGTAACAGCAACACTACTGTTAATACGTTTCTTTGTGAGAGAGGGCTGAGGAGTTTCTCAGCTGGTGTAGAACATTATAAAGATGTGTTAGATTCATACCGTTAAACAAAGGGAATTCGGCTCAGATTTTGCCACCTGAGAAGGTCAGCTGAGAACAACTTGAGGATATTCCATTGTCCATTCAGGAAAGCTGTCCCCAGGAATTATAATTTTTTTAAATGACTCTATAATAATGTTATTATAAGGTAAAAAGGTAATTCACAGTACAAAATAATCTTTATTTGTCTTATATTGGGCTTTTGCGTAGCCTGTGACTTAATCTGCTGCCTGAAACAAGAAATTTTAGCCATGTTTAATATGAGTATCCATTACTGTAACAGCACATATATCACAGGAATTAATTAAAATGATAATAAGCCAGTAATGAAGAACTGAGGGGATAAATACATTAATAGATTAAGATGTGTGAATAAAATGAGTAATAACATGAATGTGTTTGTGGGTGTCTGTGTCTTTAGACAACATGGTGGCAGAGCTGGAGAGTTTCACAGGTTTGATCCAAAGGGTGACTGGTTATGTGCGGATCACACACTCGCACACGTTGAGCTCCCTGGCCTTCCTCCGCAGCCTGAGATACATTGATGGCGAAAGCCTTCATGAAGAGTAGGAACACACACACACACACACACACACACACACACACACACACACACACACACACACACACACACACACACACACACACACACACACACACACTTCTCTACAGGGATAAACATACAGCCAAGGTTTAATCTCCAGTGCCTTACAGTGGAGATAGATGTTTGTGTATGGTCACACTCTGAGCTCATTTCTGCTCCTGTCCTTTTCTCAAGGATTTACCTGAATATTAATTAGTTCTAGTCATTAATTCAATTCAGTTTTATTGATATAGTGCCAGTTCACAACAACAGTTGCCTCAAGGCACTTAATCACATGACCACCTATGAGCAAGCACTTGGCGACGGTGGGAAGGAAAAACTCCCTTTTAACTGGAAGAATGCTCCAGCAGAACCAGGCTCAGGTTGGGGCAGTCATCTCCCACAACCAGTTGGTGGTGAGGGCAATGAGTGGTGGTGTATAAACACACAGGTACTGAAAAGAGATGAGTGAAGAAGAAACAGTCAGTGCAACATGGAAAGCCCCTCAGCAGCCTAAGACTAGTGTCTGTTTCCTGAATCCAAACTGGAAGTTGGATCCATAGTAGAGAGGCCTGATAGCTGAAGTAATTAATGCTCAACAAATGCAAATCAGAGCAACTAAATATTTAGTCAAAATTGAGTTATAATCTGAATCTTAATTTCTGGCATCTGTTTTAGGCTAATATATAAGAACTGTCATATGCAATGTGCTCAAAATTCTTTCTTTTTTTCTTTTGGAGACCAGTTAACTGCACATGTTCCCTTTTTAAAGAGACCCTGAACGAAGTGAACCTGCGGCAGTCCCAGGAAAGGTTCTCTCAGGGTCATTGAGAGGCCTTTGCTCCCCCTCCATCTGTTTGTCTTAGAGTTCACAGGAATCTTACTGTCCCAGGGCCCACATTACAGTCATTCCTTGATGTCTGGGTGTTACCCAGTGAATCATAAAAAGTCCTCTCCAGCACAAAAAAATATCAGCCCCTGGTTAATCAGATTTGCCAGGTGATTTTTTTTTTTATCCTGCTCTCAAGCAGTCCCTCTGCTATCTAACTGGGTCATTAAACCTCAAGCTAAAATGGAGATCTACCAAGAAGAGCTAAATAGCTACATTTTGTTCAATTAGCATAGCTTCCTCTAATAGAAAAGTCACCAGTGGGAATGTTTTGTAGTTTTCCATTACATGCTGAAAATAAGGCCTCAACTTTGGTGGGAAAGTTGGCTCTCAGCCTAACATGAATCACTATGCACACAATACACTCATAAACATACACGAATGAATGTTGAATGAAGCAGCATATTGATGACTGTAATCCGTTCATCTCCTCCTCTTTTTGCCCTCTAGCATGTATGCCTTCTCTGCATTCGACAACCAACAGTTACAGTATCTTTGGGACTGGAAGCAGCACAATCTAACCATCAAAACAGGAAAGCTGTTCTTCCGAGCCAACCCGAAGCTGTGCATGTCTGAGATCCGCAAAATGTGGAACAAGACAGGCATCCAGGGCCGCTTTGATGAAAGTGATTTCCGAAACAACGGCGACAGAGCCAGCTGTAAGGGTCAAAATGAGCTTCAGTTTGAAAACCACAAACATTTAAATTGCTATGTCCAGTTCATGTGCTGGGATCACTCTAGTTTACTAGCAGTTTGCAAACACCTCTTTTGAGCCCGATGCTGTCCTGCTCCTCATGTCAGTATTTACTGCACCACTCTGTCAACAGTACTAATTGCTGCGCATTAACGCACATACATTTTTTTTAACTCCTTGCTCCCTCTGTAGGTGAAAGCACTATTCTGAAGTTTAAGTCCAACAGCACCAGCAGCACAAGGATCAAGCTGACATGGCAGCGCTACCGGCCCCCCGACTACAGAGACCTCATCAGCTTTATTGTCTACTACAAAGAAGCGTACGTTTTCGATTTATTTAAGTTTACCTGCAGAATTTGTGAGGCTGAGAATTACTGAACTGAATCTTGATCCCGCCTGGTTTATCAGTCGACATTTTTTAAGGAGGAAAAAAAAAAGTGTAGTCTTTTGGAAGTCAGAGGTGAAGTTCCAACAGGACTTAAAATACAGGAAACAAGCTTTTCTCTAACCACGTTTCTATCCAAATTTAGAGTACAGTTTAAACAAATTTCCAGAAAATCTGCAAAAGGAAATCTCACTTAATGGTTTTCCAGCCACAACTATTAAGCGGATATTAGGAGCTGAGCTTAAGTGGACATTTTAGTGTTAAATCACTGCAGAAGAATGAGGGGAAAAACTGATGGAAAGAGATGGTGTATTAAAAGAGTGCGAGCCAAGCAACAAACAAATAATAGCAATGTAGAAATCATGATGGAAATATGGCTTTCTGTCTGTTTTAAGCATTATTGTGAGGAAGATGAGTCTCCTCCTCCTCCTCATGGCTCAGATATGCCTGCCATTATTCAATTGCATCACCAAAAACACAAGAATTAAATAGGTGTACATGAATAAATGAATAATTACCCATTTCTTCCAGGCCGTACCAGAACATCACAGAGTTTGAGGGACAGGATGGCTGTGGCTCCAACAGCTGGAATATGGTGGATGTGGAGCTGAGGACCGACAAGGAGTTAGACCCTGGAGTTCTGCTGTCCAACCTGAAGCCGTGGACACAGTACGCCATCTTTGTTAAAGCTATCACACTTACAGTGGAGGACAGACACATGCCAGGAGCCAAGAGCAAGGTGGTCTACATCCGCACCAGCCCCTCAGGTAAACACTATAACGGCACAGATCAAAAGTTACAGTCTGTGTTCTGACAGCGGAGAAAGTACATGTTTTTGTTTTTGTTAGAGTAACCAGGGGCTTGTTGTTTGACTAAACCTCCACTAAATATCCCAAAGTAATTAAAGTCTCTGTGTTTGTTTTCCTTTAACATAAGTAGCTGAAATGGCAAAGAAATTGAAACGAAACAACATTTATGTCACACTTTTCTGGTGTTACTGGCTACTCATAGTGCTTAAGCCTGTAAAACCCATTTTTAACCATACATTCATATAACGATTTATTCTTCAGCACTTTATCTACCTCTGCTTTATTCACATTCACACCAATTTAGAATCACCATTTAACCTAACGTGTGTCTTTGGACTGTGGGAGGAAACCAGAGTACCCGGGGAGAACCCTCACAAGCGCAGGGAGAACATGCAAATTCCACGGCACATTCAAATAAGGAACCTTCTCGCTATGAGGCACCAGTGCTAACCACAGCTGTGCCGTATAAACCAACCCAAAACTAAAGCCTCATCCTTTGGTTTTAGTGCAAAATCTTATCATAAATTAGCCAACTGAAAAAACACAAGATATTTACCTCGTCCAGCTTTAGTTGTGGTGTTGCGAGTATCCTGCTGGGGCCGCTACTATACTGTAGCTTTGTCTGTGTTGTTCGACTCACCTCTATCATTCAATAGACCTCTGTCATTCAAAACAATCCCAGAGGTGGATTACTGTATCCCCACCAATACATGGCATTGTTTTCAGCTGGCTTGACTGTTTGGCTGTTGTCAAACTGTCACTGACCTCTGGTGGTTTGAATTAGCAACTACATCCTGTCCCTTTATTAGTGCATCAAAAGTAGCAAATAATTGTGATGCTACTGAAGATCATATCTTTGCAGTATATTTTATAGTAAATGGTGTGGTATACCTTAAAACCATCATACTGCATATGCTCAGTTGCTGCTTGTTTTGCAAACAGAAGTAGATTATTTCTCTGACAGAATTAAAGCGTTTCTGGATGTAATCCAAACATAATGTAAGGAGATGGAGAGGAAGACTGTTTGAAATAAACACAGCTGCAAGTCAGAGAGAGGGGATATAAACTGATTTAAACAAACTGTAATATACAGCAGTAATTAGATGAAATAGAAGAGTGCTTTAAATAAGTCCAGCTGCAGTGTAGAGACATAGCAGCACTGTGACGTCAGGGAATAACATCTGCACGGGCAGCCTGAAGGAGAAAAGACTTTGCTCAAAAGTTGTCAGAAATCGGTTTGTGTCTCTGTCTTTCTCAGCACCCTCCATGCCTCAGGATGTTCGAGCATACTCTAACTCATCCACTCAGCTGGTGGTACGCTGGTCACCCCCTGTCTCACCAAATGGGAACCAGACGTATTACTTGGTAAGATGGCAGCAACAAGCAGAAGACCGAGAGCTGTATCAGCACAATTACTGCTCTAAAGGTAACCACACAAATGAGCACAAGCTTCCACAGTCACCACTGCTGCTAATAATTAAGTCACAAATGGAGTACAAATCTTTCTCTTCCTCCTCCAGAACTGAAGATTCCCATTAGGATCGCTGCCATAGGGGTGGGAGACCAAGAAGAGGACACCAAGCCGACTAAACCAGATCCCGATGGGGCAGATAAAGGCCCCTGTTGTCCCTGCCCCAAATCAGTGGAAGACCTGGAGGCTGAAGCTGCTGACGCCTCCTACCGAAAAGTCTTTGAAAATTTCCTCCACAACTCCATTTTCACACCAAGGTGATTAACCCAAGATCGTTATTTCTCCATGTGGCACAGGCCGTGGAGTGGCTACGGCAGTGTTTAACTTCACTTTTACCCCTATGCAAACTAACCAAAAGTGAATGCATCCACAATTTTCAGTCTTTTGTCATTATACAGTATAATTATGCATAATAGTTACGAGAACATAGCGTAATGAGGAGTGATGATACAGTCCTTATTTTTTTTTATCCTTTTTGCAATTTCCCTACAAATTTATTTACTTTTCCCCTCATTTCTCTGAATAATGGCTCAGTTTCTGTTTGACTTGGATAAAGATAGGAAGTCACCCTGCTGCACTGCACTTCAGACATCTGCATCACATTACCTCTCTTTGTCTCAATACACATGTGCGCAGCTCAGTCCAGTGGGATTAATTAGTTCTCGGCATGTTTTGCAGGGGCAGAAGAAACGGATTTGTGTACTTGCATCTAAAGATAAACATCAGGTGTCATCACATGTTCTTTCTTTACCTTTAACGGACAGTGTGCAAACCAGTGCGAATGGGACGACATCAGTGAACTCTGCTAATGTGATTGTTACACACCTACCAGAGTCTTTTGCGGATTGGTTGGAACTGTTTGGCAAAAGAAAACACTTCTCTCTTTCTGTTAGAAGAAATTTAAAAAATGTCAAAAGCTCTTTAAAAGGTGTCTGCATTTCATTCTGAATGAGACGAAAGCACGGGAAAAAACAGTATCTGCTAACCCATCCAACCAAATCTTATGAAATTAAAGGCACATGCAGAAGGAACTACTTGGTAATCTCTCGTTGCTCAGTTGTGTAAGCAGAGGGTTTGATAGATCACATTTTGGCATGTACTGTATACTTTTCCTGTAAAAGTTCAGTAACTAGAAAATTATCTGAGCTGTTTGGTAATTTTGTTTACAGTATTCCTACAGAGCTTCATCTGAGCTGCTGAACTGAAGGGCAAATGGCAACAGAAACGAAGCAGATCACTTAAAAATTCAAGTTTGAGTGAAGAACGTATTCCAGTCACTCTGGAATCAGCACAGAACTGAAAGAGCTGAGAAGCAGACAGACAGGTTTCTCCAACAGATCTCCTTGTGGTTTACTGCAGTGTTTCACATCCTGCTCCAAAAATATGAAGGATTGGCTTGCTGCACTCAGCTTGGGCTTAATGTTATTCATTTAAATTTCACCTGTTTCATGCTTATAGTCTCTCTTCCATATATACTTTTCAGGCCACCGGATCGCCGCCGCAGAGATCTGTTTGGCATCGCCAACTCCACTCAGCCCCGGCGCAACCAGCTGCACGGCAACAGTAGTACTGCCCCTCCCCTTCAAGTTCCTGGCAACAACAGCACCACCGAACCGGATCCGGCGGACCGAGAATTTGAGTTCATGGAGCAATCGGTGACAGAGCGTGAGCTGCAGATCTCTGGTTTGCAGCCGTTCACCGTTTACCGCATCGACATTCATGCGTGCAATCGACAGGTCCGACGCTGTAGCGCGTCAGAGTTCGTCTTCTCCAGAACCAAGCCTGCAGGTTAGCAATTTGTTTTGAAACATTGCAGGGAACTGGTGAATTTTGAGAGCCACATGACAAGCATGTGATTTCTGTGGTGCACATTGTAATCAACTCTGCCTGTGGTTTTCTAGAAAAGGCTGATGACATCCCAGGCCCGGTGACCTGGGAGGGCCACGAGGACTGGGTGTTTCTGCGTTGGCCCGAGCCGCCTCGTCCCAATGGACTCATCCTCATGTATGAGATCAAGTTTAAACTGGCCACTGAGGTAGGACCACATCTGTATATGGACCTTAAACTATATTTATGTATTTATTTTACAAGGACTGGGAAGCCAGATAATAAAGTCAGCATCTTATTCAGAATTCTTTTTGCAAGAAGTAGACCTTCTTCTTTTCTGTAAGAAGCAATTTATCTGAAGTAGTGGTCATTAATAATAGCTTTTAAAACTGGGTTTTGACATATGTGCAGGATGTTCAGAATGTAAATGGAAGCAAAAAGACCACACAGTAATGCCAAACCAAAAAATGCAAAATTAAAGTCAAGATAAAGTTGAAATGAAAACGGTGGCAAAAATGTCATTACGAATACCAGAATATAAGAGAATAAGAACAAACAGTAATAACAATAAAGAAGACAAAAGACAGACGATACAAACTGGATGTGCTATAAAAGCAAGTCTATAAAAATGAGCTTTAAAGTGATTTTTTTATGTTACCCTGTCTGCCAGTCATTTAGCTGGAGCCATTTTACTTGTCTTCTAGTTTGTGAGTATCAAAGTCAACCCCATAATCTCTATTTTTCCCTTTAATGAACAAAAAATGATCATTATTCCTCTTTTTTTTTTTTTTTTTTTTTTTTTTTTTATCTTGGACAGATTCCTTTAGTCTTCACTTCAGAGCAAGTCTGACGTAAATTAAGTTTAACCAAATGTTCCGAAAGTGATGTTTTTTTTTGTTTTTTTTTAAATATGCAGAAGAGATTGAACCAGCAAACAGGAGTAAAGTTCTAGAAACACCATAAAAACAGTGGCAGCACTGGGTCTCAGAAGTACATGTTAACCAATCAAATATGCCGCTGACCAGACATGAGACTTATTATTTATTCATCTTGAGGCAGAGTGGGTCTGGCACTGTAAACCCTGTCCTTACTATTTATTGCACAGTACAAATTAAAAACAGCAGGCCCTTGGATGTTTGATTTGGATTTAGTAAAACTCAGTCCATAATAAGCTCTTTTTTCTGTGTGTGTGTGTGTGTGTAGACCGAGAAGCATGAATGTGTATCTGGTCAGATGTATCAGGCCCAGCGTCGCGTTCGGCTGTCCAACCTCAGTCCGGGAAACTACTCAGTCAGAGTAAGAGCCACGTCTCTGGCTGGCAACGGCTCCTGGACACAACCTGTGGATCTGTACGTGGCTGAACGTAAGTAAGACGGACGCCGTCATGCATCATTGAACTTGATTGCACCATTTTGTTTTGTTTTTTTATTTTTTTTATTTCTGTAACTTTTTGTTTTCTAACAGCTCATGAATGAGGTAAAAACCAGCGATGATATTAATCAAACTGTTCACCCCAACAGGGTACGAAAATATCTTCTACGCAATGATCTTTGTTCCCATCTCCATCATCATCGTCATCTGCCTTCTGGTTGGAGTGATGGTTGTCCTCAACAGGAAAAGGTCTGTGCACAAGGAGTGTTTCATCACTTCTGAAAGCTCTATGTTGAGAAACAGAACACCATAGTTTTTCAGAAACAAACTGTATCAGGAAAAAACAACACGAAAATCATTGTAGGCATAAACAGCATGCACTCCTTCCTTTTTCTTCCCACAAATAAACATTTAAACAACTTGCTAATGGGTGGTGCGGTCACACTGGGATCCACATTCATTCGCAACCAACACACAAACCAAAGCAAAATGCTTCTGCCAATTGTAGTCCATAAAACTAAGAGGCAAATAAAGCTAGAATTTTCTCAGCTGTGTGACTGGGACCCTCTTGAATGTGTGGTTGTAATATTTAGTGCTTATGTTGAAATACCAAAATTACCCTGAAGAGAATTTAAGATCATAAATTTGTGTGAACTTTAAAACACCCTAAAGTGATATAAATTAATGAGACTCCAAAAGAAATCGGCAACACCTGTCATACTATAATAGCCCCTAAAGTAAAATCAATAATTTATTTTGAGCCAGCCACAGTAGTTTTTCAGACTGAAATATTTCAATACGTGCACTGCAGCTCTGTACTTTTCTAGGCCTTACCTGACAGAGTTGCATGTGTACAACTAGTACAACTAGTACACTAGTACTAGTTCCCTTGTACAAAGTCAGATTTCACAGACGTGTGAAAAGCACAGCTAATGTTCCTGCTAGAGAGTTGGGCATTGTCTGCTGCCTCCTGCTCTATCCAGGCTGTTTCCTTGCCTCAATGAAAATGCCGAAAAATATCTAGGAGTGCAAATGCACTCTCTCTGAAGGAGAGGATTTCCTGCTTTATTCTGTATGTGAGAAAGGAAAGCTGTGGGAAATATCCCAGCCTAATTCTCACAGAGTTGTCCCAAATGTTCACTTGTGAAAACAGCTAATGTTGTATTTTGCTTATTGTAAAATAAAAATGTGATGTGATTATACCTTGTTAATGCTCCCTGTGTTGTGTCTTTAAACACTTTTGTTTTTGTTTTTGGTCAGGAACAGCGATCGGCTTGGAAATGGAGTTCTGTACGCCTCGGTGAACCCGGAGTACTTCAGCGCAGCAGAAAGTGAGTAACTCCTGAATGTGAAAAATTTAGTAAATACCATCAGCCATGTTGGTGCCAAGGTCTTTACCTAGGGCGCCAGAAGTAAAAAGGATCCCCCTGACCTTACAGCCCTGTTTGTTTTTAACTCCAATCACAAGATCTGTCAGTCCTCTCAGCGGCATCTCTGTAGGCTTACGGAGGGCCTACAGAGATGGGTTTCCAACCTACACAAACATGCTCCCATGCTATCCTCCCAAATCCCAACCACATGTAGCTCGACGTAGATGACCCTGTGCGTAGGTTGATTGCTGATTGGCTGAACAGGGCCAGAACAGGGAAGAAAGTGACAGTGGAGTTCACCAGGAGTGGGAGAAGCATGAAAAAAAGCACATCAAAGATCACAAAATGAAAAGCACAGACAGTGGCTGCAGTGGATACTTTTCATTGTTTTTAACACTCAGTTTCACTTCAGCTCTTTAAATGGTATAACTTCACTCTTTGTGACTGACTGATGGACCGACAACAGCTCAACCAGGAATAGTCTACAGACTGGCTGTGCTACATACATACTTGGCAACAGATGCTCTCAGCAGATAGATGGCAGTCTGTAGGTCCCTATGGTCTGCCAACGCATTGCCAGTGGAGACTCACATTGAGCCCGTTACTTGAACATTAACGCTGGATGAGGGGCAGCCTCAGTCATGGCAGCCGGTTTCTAGCTAAATTTAACATGGCCTTATCCATGAAAAGATATTACACTTGTACATCAATCAAAATCAAATGCAAAATGACTGCACTAACCCTCATGAGTTCAACTACCTGCCCAGACATCTCAGATGAGCAATTATGATGTTTTAATTTATTTGTTTTATTTTTGGTTCTGTGAAATAAATCCCGCTCCATTCTGCTAACATAGAAATGTCATTTTTCTGTGCAGTGTACGTACCAGATGAGTGGGAGGTGGCACGGGAGAAGATCTCCCTGAGCCGGGAGCTCGGCCAAGGGTCATTTGGCATGGTGTACGAAGGCATAGCCAAAGGCGTGGTCAAAGATGAACCAGAGACACGTGTTGCCATCAAGACTGTTAACGAGTCAGCCAGCATGAGGGAGCGGATTGAATTCCTCAATGAAGCCTCCGTCATGAAGGAGTTCAATTGTCACCACGTGGTATGTGGTATACGCACTCTCACAAATTCAGATCTTACAGTGAAAGCAGGGTGATGTGTATTTTCTTCTTGGGTTTCATAAAACAGACTAGTCAAGAACAAATAGTAACATGGTTAGATTAGTTTCCTGGGGACCACTGTTTGAGTCATCGTGTTTGTTGCAGGTTCGCCTCCTGGGAGTGGTCTCACAGGGCCAGCCCACCCTGGTTATCATGGAACTGATGACGAGAGGAGACCTGAAGAGTTACTTGCGCTCCCTGCGACCTAAAGAGGTAGTGGATGGTCGTCATACCCAAATTAAATTATTATTTATACTAATAATTTATTTCTGTAGAGAATTATATCTCCATCTCCTGTAAAGAAGATCAAAACAATGTTGCAGTTTATAATATCACGTGTATGTCAGATAATTCATGTTTGTCTGTCCTCCTTCGTGTCTCCAGCAACAGTGGTCAAGCCTGTCTCTCCCCCCTCTGAAGAAGATGCTTCAGATGGCGGGGCAGATCGCTGACGGCATGGCTTACCTGAACGCCAACAAGTTTGTCCACCGAGATCTGGCAGCCAGGAACTGTATGGTTGCTGAGGACTTCACTGTGAAGATTGGAGGTAAAGGACGAGTTGGGAGTCACTGCCAGGTTGTTGGGAGTTTGCTCATGAAGTGTAAAATTCAACTGCAGAGTAAAGCAGAAAACACACCACTGCTGGATGCATGTCTTTAGTAGGGCTGCAACGATTAGTCGACATTGTCAACAATAATCAACAAAAAAAATAGTTGATGACGAATTTAATTGTTGATAATAGTCGTTTTTTTATTACTGATTTATTTATTTCTTTTTTAACGGAGTGAGACGTCTTCCTGTCAGTGTATCTTTGGCGAGCTTCACACATGCACAATCCGGTCGTTAAGTGATGACGTAGAATTCTATTTCCGGGTCCAAACTGTCACGTGATCAGTATTCCGCGATGCTGTGTCCCTGATTGTTTAAACCTATCCGACTCGGAAAAAAAACACACTCAGCCATTGCTTATGCCATTGCTGTTTATTTCTGTTTATTTGGACCCGGAAAGGACGTGAGACGTAAAGACCGGATAGCATTCAGCGGCATGTTTTAGTCATGGCGGCTACTGGTAAAACTGTGCCAACTTTGTTTTACAGTGAAGAAAAAGTACTATATTTTTTTTATGGTTGGAAAAATGGACTGTTAAAGTTGTATCAGCAGCAAACCTGATTAAAATTTTTGAATGAAGTAGTCAGGTAGTCAGATCCGTGTGTTTACTACCACATTTTAAATAACCTTATGCTAAATGTAAAAGCTGATACCTAAATAAGTGCCATTTCATAATTATGTGAGTCATAATCCGATTAGTCAACTAATCGTTTCAATAGTCGATGACTAATCGACTGTCAAAATAGTCGTTAGTTGCAGCCCTGGTCTCTAGCACCAGTGTCTATCATCTAGACAATTATGATTATGGTGATGTGCCTTTTTAACATGTCAAATTCTCATATAGGGTGCTGTCTAAGGGATTGCCGTTAGTGTAATGCCGTTTTAAGGGCTATTTTATCAGTAAACAGCACCATCCTGTGAAATATGGACCCACACAAATTACACCAAGAAGTCAGGAGTAATTTGTACCAGTACTTGGCTTGAAGTGTGTCTACCTTTGGCTCAACTTTTTAAAACAACCTCTGTCAGATGCATTGAATGTTTTTTGCTTCACTTCCTCCCCTTGTGTCTGTGTGTGCCTGTGTTTGCACACGTGTGAGAGTAGATTTTGGCATGACCAGAGACATCTATGAGACGGATTACTACCGCAAAGGTGGTAAGGGCTTGCTGCCCGTACGGTGGATGTCACCGGAGTCCCTGAAAGACGGAGTCTTCACCACCAACTCGGATGTCTGGTGAGCAGACGTGCACAAACGCACATGGTGACTTCATTCTGTGTATACAGCTTCCAAAAATATGTCATGATTGTCATAAAGATAATGGAAAACACATTTGTTTTCCCTCTCCCTATTTCCCACTCTGCAGGTCGTTTGGGGTTGTGCTGTGGGAGATTGCCACTCTGGCAGAACAGCCCTACCAAGGCCTGTCTAATGAACAAGTTCTCCGCTTTGTCATGGAGGGGGGGCTGCTGGAGAAACCTCAGAACTGTCCTGATATGCTGTAAGACACAAACCCTACACTGAATATTCATATATAACGCACTCATGTTTGGTTTCTTCTACTCTGCTGGTTAATTGTAATTATTCACACAGTGAAGCAGCACTGCTGCCATTTAACCTGTAGTGTCTGGGTTTGCTGAACTGCAGTGCTGACTGCCTTCACAGCCCGTTTATATTTCAGTGTGTGAACTTGCATTTTTTGAGATGTGTTTCTTGTTAATGTGAAACAGCCTGAGTATAAATCCACATCAAAAGAGTTGTGAAAACATTAAGGATGCCTCAGATGGTGAAGTCATGCACAGAACAAATGAAGTCGGAGGGTTTGCGCTCTCCCCTAACAGCAGCAATTTTATAAATATTATTATTCATTGAATATATCTAGAAAATGCCGTCTTGCTAATGCACTTTTTGGATGTGGCCTAATTGATGGGTTTGCAATATGTGTTCAAAGGTCAGCTTTACCTGTCAGAGTTTGCACTGAACTTTTTAATCTTTTGGATCGCTGTATTAGTCCTCAACTTTGCATATTCTTCCTCTTTATGCATTTTAGCATTGTAGTTAACATGTTCTTGTTGTTGTATCGTGGTGTTTGACAAACCATTTCTAAGTGCATTACTGCCACCTTCTGGCTGTTGTAGCACATTAAATACTACCAGGTAACAGTAAAAACAAGAGAAAATGTATATTTTAACATAAGAAATAGTGGCATAAATTATTTATTTTAAAATTTTTTTTAATGATTGTTCTAAATCCACCTTACGACACTTAAACTCACAAGTTTAACATGTTATATTCTATTTCTTTAATCCACACTGCAGTTTTTGTGTGAATTAAGAGCAACAAGTTATGACTGCTGGGGTGACCTGTAGCTTTTGGACTGATCCAGCTCTCACACAGTTGACATACAAACAAGCCAGCTGGATCAGTCTCATCATCTGCTGCAAAAATTCCCAAATTACAAACCATCTCCAGTTTGTGTGGTAGAAAGCATTTGCTTCATTTGATGTAACGTAAAAGTTTCCATCTTGGTGTGTCAGGTTTGTTTGTCAGATTCAGGTTGGCTGCAGAACTCTCTGCTGGACGCTGGTGAAAGCAGCATAAGCTCAGAGCTTCATAAACAAGAAGCAGGAGCAAGAGGGTCATACAGCCGATTTAGCAACAGAAAGCAAACATTTGGCATAAGTAAATATTGGTTTGTTGGTAGGAAAGCACAGTTCCTCTGGATAGTCATTACTGCAGGAGAACATGTTGTTGCTGAACACTACGCTGACCTTTGTGTGCGTGTGTGTCTGTGTGCGCACAGGTTTGAGCTGATGCGGATGTGTTGGCAGTACAATCCTAAGATGCGTCCATCCTTTGTGGAGATCATCAGCAGCATAAAGGATGAGCTGGACCCATCTTTCAGAGAGGTCAGTTTCTTCTACAGTGCCGATAACAAGCCGGCCGATGCGCCGCAGCTCCACCTCGAAAAGCTAGACAACATGGAAGACGTTCCTCTGGACGTTCCTTCGTCAACACAGCTACAGCAGACCCCAGCCCCCCAGCAGACACCCCCCTCCCCAAGCTCAGAAGCCCCACCTGGCCCATCGCTAGCCCCCAGTTCGCCCTCTTCTCCCTGCACATCGAGAGCTGCCATGGACAAGCAGCCCCCTGGCCAGCAAGCAGCCAATGGGCTGTCAGGGGCGGGGCACGCAGCAGGGTCGGGGCTCGGGACAGGCTCAGGTGTCACAATGCGGCCGTCTCTGGACGAACTTCCACCATACGCGCACATGAATGGAGGACGCAAAAACGAGCGTGCCATACCTCTCCCGCAGTCCTCTGCCTGCTGATTGGACAACCCACCAGACTGCAGACCCTCCACCTGCTGGAGTGGATGGGACTTTTTTTTTTTTTTTTTTAAATCAACATCAACTCTGTGGTCCACCAGCTGGATGTGGCCACTTGGTGAGAAGAGTCACAGGAAGATGGAGAAAACATGTTCTGCTTTTTTCCCCCCTCCCCTTTTCATAATAATCTAGTTTTGGTTTCTATCAGCTGGCTGTCCGACATGACACTGCCCTCGCTGCTGAGTGGGAAGATCAAAAACAAACAACAAAACTAAAAAAAAAAAAAAAAAAAAAAAGGAAGAAAAAAATTTGTGAGAGCACTTTCTCTCTCTTTATGGCTGAACTTATTTTATAAATCATCATTTGTTACTTTTTATATGTTTTTACAAATGGGAGAAGAAAAATGTGTAGGCCTTTATACAAATGACCGGCGTTTAGTTTGCTTTTGAACGGGCATTATGGTGAAAATGTTAAGCATATCTAATGAAGAAGAAACCCTTCAAGAGTGGTCAGCATCTCTCCATCAGTCATTCAGTAGTGTGGTTGCTCTGCAGGCTGGGTGTCAGCGTAATGCCGGGTCAACAGCCAACTCGCTGAAACAAACAACCTGAGGGAGAAAGGTCAACTCTGCCAAATTTATTGCCAAATTTGTACTGTTTGTCAGATCCTGTCTTCTGCAGTCTTGCGCTGTAATTCTCCAACACACTATACTGAAAATTTAAATGAAAAAAAAGTGCTTTGTTCTGTCACCACACCATCTTAAAATCAAAGGGATATTACCTTCTTCCTACAGTCCTACACTACAGTAAATCTGACGTCATAGACTTTGAAATTATCTGAAATTGAGCCACATCTTTTCACAAAGTGCTGTACCATTACGATTAAACCGCCAAATACAGTCCATAAAGAAAAGGAAAAATCAAAGCGAGGACTGCGGATGAAAAAGTGTAAAGAGGAAAAACAAATATGAGCACGAGTTGTACGACGTCTCTCAGTCGGGGGTTCTCAGAGTTCAGAGGCGTCTTTGTTGTTGTATATGAACAGGTATTTTTTTAGGCTAGTCATCAGTCTCCAACATTTACGACATCTCTCCGTGGGCAGAGTGTTTATGTACACACCAGTTGTTTGTGTCACTTTTCTAACTTTTATACAGTTGGAGACGTTCATCGTGTACAGAAAGAAGCTGCTATTCCTTATTTCTCTTTGTGGTTGTAATATAGTCAATATCTATATATTAAAAAGAGAAAAAAACTCCTTCAGGTTGGATCTACGAACCTTTCAACTACAGTCCATTTTTTAAATGCTTGTAATGGTGTAAAATGTATCTGAGCTGGTTTAGTTTCTGTGTTTGCGTATAAGATACGACTATTTGCCTTGTGTTTTGAAACACTTCCCCTCCCATCTGACCAGAGGACAGCGATGGTGGCGACAGCCACTGGTGTTCTCGTGCTCTCTCGGGACCCGCTTGCATCAGTCCTCTATGGTTTGGACTAGGCCGCTTCACACATCATCATCATCACTCTGAGGCCAGGTGTCCCAACTAAAACTCAGGTCAAAGAGAAAAGTTTAATCCTTTTCTGCTTTCATTTTTGATTTCCTTTTTTTTCTTGTGTCGTCAAACCCAGAGACATCCAGCCTGGCGTTTTAAACCTCGGTCCCATTCTTAGTCTCTCTGACTGCTTTTTTTCCCCTTTTATTTAAACAATACTCAGAAGCAGTTGTTTTTACAGCCACCTGAAACAAGAAGGTTTCTTGAGCTGTGTTTGTTGCACTTACTGTATGGAAGCCTAATGCTGACAAAATGTAGGCTTGAGATATTTTAAAATGTGGCATAAAACACTGATAAACAATACTGTTAGTTAAATTTAATATTCAATATTCAAAAGGAGTATAAAAAGAAATCTATTCCAGAAGCAACATTTGTTTAGCACCTAGCCAGCAAGAAAACACTAGCAGGATTTTGTTAGCTAATGCTAGTTATCTACCTGAGCCACCTGTTTAACCGAAGCTAACTTATCATAAAACAACTCCAGAGCAAAATATTAATTATTCACATCTTGTACTTCTTACTACTACATCAACTACATAGGTGTTGACTAGTTTGTACTTGTATCAGTACCTAAAGCAGTTTAGCCAACAAGAAAATATTAACATATTTCCTTGCTAGCTAATGCTAGTTATCTTGCTTTTTATTTTGGTTTGTTGTTTTAAAAAAAAAAAAAAAAAGGCTACATTGAATCAGATGCTGCTGTAAAATGTCCTGAGCCTTGATGAAAACAAGAGCTGTGCAAGATGAATACAAAGCTAAATATGTTAAAAGTGTGGTATTGGTAACATCCTGTCCTCTGGCTGGTATAGTTTAAAAATGAAAGTTAGCTGTAGCTACGTGACTAGCAGTGCTATCTGAAGTAATCATTTTTGGTAAGAATGTTTAATGAGCCAGATGATCCCCATATATATAATGGTGATTTATGACCAGATAAACCATTAAATTTGTGCCAAACCCTTTCAAATTATGGCTAATGAAAAATTAAAAAGATGTATAAAGTGTTCTTTTTACACTGCACTGTAATCATTTAGCTAATAGTGTCATATTAACTAATTTTTGATTGCTGCATTTTGTCAGTTTTGGGGCTGTGTTAGTGCCGTGTGCAAACATTATGAATACAATGCAAAGCGTACTTAATGTATTTTTCGGAAGCTGAGTACAGAAACCTGTCTGTGAGATAATTTCACCTTCTTCTAATTAACTTCCATCTTTTCATCAGGGGTGGTTTTCTTTAGGCTGCTACAGTAATCCATAGTATTTATCCTTTTTCAACATATAAACGTGTGTTTGTAGAAGATTGGGCTGAGACGAGGGTGAAAATTATCTTACAGCATTGAGAGTTTTTCCTTTGGGAACATTAAGATGTCACAGGTGACACTAAAAGGATTTATAAAAGCAACAAATATTGAGGCCCTTCTCTTAATCTGAATGTTTGAGAACTAACGGTATACTTTATGAAGGTTTACTGAAGAAACACAATAATTTATGATCAGAGTGGACCACAGAGAAAGATTTTTAAAGGCTTATTTGCCTCTGAAAGCAGCGTTTGTGTATCCCTTGCCCAGATGTTTCTTGGTTATTTATGTCCTTTTTTGTGTGAAGTGTAAATCACTGTACAAATCCCCCATGAGATATTTTTTTGTTTTCCTTCTGATATATTGTTGTTGTTGTTTTTCTATTTTAGGGGGAAGGTTTTGTTATTAATCCTTCAACCATTCATCTACCTCACTTTTTTTTCCCCCTCAATCTATTTACATGTACAGAACAACAAAACATCTCATCTACAGTAGACTGGCTGTAATGACGATCTCACTGCGTGCTGTCAATAACATGGTCAAATCCAAACCACAACCCAAACCATCCTGGAAATAGGGCAACAGTCCTGAAAAGGGGATCAAACATCTTGCTACTGTTAGGTTTTGGTTTTGCTGGTGACGTTTGGCCCATGACAGCTTTTATTTGGGATTTATTAAGTCTGGAGGAGCTGCTAGGATCGTGCCAGAACTGAGAAAGAACAGTCCTGTCCTTTGCATGGGTCATTGCCCTCACCCTCACCTTCTCTGCACATACCCCACCACCACACCGCACCACACTTGAGGGTTACAAAGTGGCATGTAGACACCCCCCCCCCCCCACACACACACACACACACACACACACACACACCCCTTTTTTCAGGTTATCCTATAATCGGGTGGATGAAGTTGTGACCTAGGGTAGGCACTATATGGCTGTGGAATTGTAACTGTATTACTAAACTGCAGTATAGACAAATTTAATGGAGAATACAACTTTAAAATGTTTTATGCATGTGTTGGGGACACATTGAAAAAAATACTTTTTCCTAATAGAGCCCTAATACTCATTTGTACAGTTCTGGCTGCTGTCTTTGCTTGGAAAAACACTGTCCAGTGGGGTTTTCAAAGAGAGCAGTAGTAAATACAGCTGGGTAGCTTTTGCAACTGTAATTTAATAGTAATGCATGAAACTAGGTCTTCTGAAGGCCAAATTCGCACCTTTTAAAACTCATACATGACCCGTGCCATGCTGTCTCTAACCTGGAAGCCCACTGAAGATGTTGGACAATCATTCATCCTTTTTTTTTTTCCTGGTTTATAAAGATTATGCTGCTACTGGATGTTGTTTCAAAACTTGTTTAAACACATAAGGATACATATATGCAGGACTGCAGGCTGAAAACCACCTATTTCACCATTGTCAGTGTGACAGTTTCAAACCCCTCATTGCCTTTTATTACACTTTGAAGGACCTCTGAGAGTCTGAAATGAGCTTTTTTCTGGTGATTATTTTCTTCTAGCTGTGGACAGTATACACTGGTTTCAACAAACACACATTTTATTACCTTTTTTGTCAATACTTGCTGCAAATATTTGGTATGTAGAAATTTTGGTAAGTGGAGAGCAAGGTGGAGTGACCTTGGGGCTTCACTATTACTTCGTCTAGTGTTCCTCTTGAGGTTTGTGGGGTTTTTTTAACTGCCATAATAGGACTTTGGTGCTGTCGCTTCTGCCTCTAGACCTGTTTGCACATCAGTTAACTGGTCTCCCTCTTTTTTTTTTTCTTTTCTTTTTTCTTCTTCCCGTCCTGTCAGGGCCATAAGTTCAGACTGGAGGTTTTAGGAAGCCCAGCTGCAGTAAATGAATCCATGTTGGTGGGTCAGGATGGGTATTTTTGGTGTTTGTGGTCTGAATTTTGCCTCACTTTTACCACTGGAACACCTCACAGAGCCAACATAAAATCAAATTAAAAAAATTTTTTTCTTTTTTCCTCTCCTTTTTTGTTACATCGATGGTTATTTTGTTACCTGTATTTTTGATTTGTGTAAATTATTCATAGCCTTCCAACTTTTTGCATTTTTTTTAAATGAAACGATCTGTTAGACTGAGGTTTCATTTTGGTTTCTCTTTTGTACATGCTGTTGTAAGAATTTTTCCTGTTATCAATATATTCTGAGTTCTGGGAAAATTATTGGCTGGAGGAAAAGAGAATGTTTCTCTGATTCTTTTTTTTTTTTTCTACAGATTTAAGATTAATAAAAATGTATGCAAACTGTTTTGCTGCTTGTCTTTTCTTGGAAAGTGGCTGTTATATATATATATATATATATATATATATATATATATATATATATATATATATATATATATATATATAAAAAAAATTTTTATTTATTTTTTTTTTTGAATTTTTTTTTAATTCTTTTTGGCCACAGGCTTTTTTTTTTTTATGGGCAGTGGAGAGAGACAGGAAATGGGGGAAAGATACAGGGCAAGACACGCGGGCAAATTGGCGACGGGCTGGGACTCGAGCATGTGGTCGCCGGGTTCACCACTAAGCCACCCAGGCGCCTGCGAGTGGCTGTTATTTGAGATACATTTTATATAAATGTATCCCAAATGTAAAGATTATTTTGAACTATGATTCACGTGAGGCTACTCTATTAGAGTCAGAATAAAAACATGGAGCTGTAAATGAGAAAATAGATCCTTTTAAAAATAGGATTCTGTAGTGGACATACACTGATTGAGCATAACATTATGACCACCTGCCTAATATTGGCTTGGTCCTCCTTGTGCTGCCAAAGCAGCCCTGACTCATCGAGGTATGGAGGCCACTAGACCCCGAAGGTGTGCTGCGGTATCTGCACCAAGATGTTAGCAACAGATCCTTTAAGTTGTGAGGTGGGGCCTCCATGTATCAGAAGTGTTTGTCCAGCACATCCCACAGATGCTCGACTGGATTGAGATCTGTGGAATTCGGAGGCCAAGTCAACACCTCAAACTTCTTATGCTCCTCAAACCATTCCTGATCCAATTTTGCTTTGTAGCAGGGAGCATGCTGAAAAAGGCCACAGCCATCAGGGAATACTGTTGTACATGGCCTGCAACAATGCTTTGTTAGGTGGTACATGTCAAAGTCACATCTACGTGGATGGCAGGACCCAAGGCTTCCCAGCAGAACATTGCCCGAAACATCACACTGCCGGCTTGTCTTCTTCCCATCTGTGATTCCTACCACCCACGTCACCACTGTCTCGCTGTCTTCGTACATGTCCTGCACCACCCTCACATACTTCTCTACCTCTCCTGGCTTCTCCACAGTGGCACCCTATCATATGCCTTTTCTAGATCCACAAAGACACAGTATAGAGAAGTTCCTTATGACCTTTTCTATACTTCTTAAAGGAAACATTGCATCTGTAGTGGTCTTTGTTGGCATGAAGACATACTGATGCCCACTGATTGTCACCTCTCTTCTTGAACAACTCTTTCCCACAAATTCATGGTATGGCTCATCAACTTTATCCCTGGGTAGTTACTACATGGGGCTAAAGTTCACCCTTGTTCTTGAATAGACTGTATTAGTACACTTCTTCTCCATTCTTCAGGCATCCTCTTACTCTCCAGGATTGCGTTAAGCAGTGTGGTCAGAAAGTCCGCTGCCCTCTCTCCTAGACATCTCCATACCTCTACAAGTATTTCATCTGGACCAGTGTCCTTTTTTATTCTTCATAACTGTCCTTGCTCCCTTTTTATTAATCCTCTGCACCTCCTGATCCACGCACTTTCCTCTATCCACCCTCCTCTCTCTCATTTTCTACATTCACGAGCCTCTTAAAGTACTCCTCCTTCTCAATATGCTCTCTTCAGTATATTTTCATCCAATCCTGCTGCACCTCCTTTCCAACACGATCTCTCTGCCTAGCCAATTGATACGTTCTTTTTTCCTTCCGTAGTATCCAGCCTCATACACAGCTCTCTATAAGATACAGTTCGTATATATTATATCTATTATATCTTAATTATAATAATAACTTGTGAACAGAAACGTTTACCCTGAGAGATTCTTGCACTACAGCTCCATAGAGCCCATTCTTTCTGGACTGTCTCACGTGAAAGCGGAACTAGAAGTATAGGAATGAACTGAAGAGGGCAGTAACGCGTCTCTGCTCCGTCTACTCTGCCGAAAATTTACGCCCATACGAAGAAGAAGAAGAAGGAGGCGGCGGCGGCGGCAGTGACGTGTGACGGTGGTTGGTTGTTGTTTAGCAACCATTTGCTAGTTAACGGCTAGTTTACCTTTGGCAACCTACATGTCGCATTAGGTGGGTTACGAGTATATGGGATTTAAAGGGGACTAAAATGGCCCTACACAGCTGAGGTAAACTACAGTTTTCATGGTATTGGACAGTAGCAGCCTGTTAGCTGCCATGCTAATGGTTTAAAACAACAGAGATGTTTTCCAGTTGAGCAGAAACTCAATTTAGGGCTTAATTCGTTTCCATTTGTATCATTTGTCGCCTACTGTTTTTCCAGTATTTAATTACATAATATGTCCCTGCTTTATGTGCAGCCGTGAGCCATTAACTGTAGTTGCACACAACATGAAAACCACCTGCTAATATGATCTAGTTCCCCCCTCATGTCGCCATTTCAGCTGTAATATCTCTGCAGGACCTCTGCTCATGTGTTTGTTAGGACACAGTGATGCCATAGAGGAAGGAGGCACAGACAGGTCTCCTCCACCCGAGGACGAGAGGTCTTCTCAGAGATGGCAACCGAGCTTCATGAGACCATATTCATGGCCAAGCAGGAGCGCCACAAAAACCTGTTTCTGAACTACAAAAACCTGAACATTTTCCCCGTGGAGCTGCTGAAAGATGAAGGCCTGCAGTTTCTGGAGAGACTGTACATGAAGAGAAACTCACTCACTACACTGGTATTAACACAGTGCAATGTCTTTATATCAGACACTTATGAAAGCCTAACAGAATTCCTGATTACTTCTGCTTTTACTCTGTCTTTATCAGCCTGACAATCTTGCTCAGAAGCTCCCAAATCTCATTGAACTGTAAGTATCATGCTAAACTTGTTTTGTTTTGTTTGTTTGTTTTTTTAATATAAATGAATCCTAGAATTTGACAGGCAAGAGTTGCCACATGCTGTGGCAGTTTCATTGTGTGTTTTGTGTTTACTTGTGGGTTTTTGGTGAAGTTAACTACCAGATGTTGCATCGCTAAATGAGATTACCTGTCTCATTTTGATATGTTTTCAAATGCAGCACAAGAACTCTAATTGTCTTATTACCTTCTTATACATTTCAGGTATTTGCACTCAAACAACTTAGTTATTATTCCTGAAGGTAAGCCCTCTGTCATGTGTAATAATGTTAATAATAGTGTTTAATTTATTTGTTTGAATACTAAGAATGTTTTCATTACCAGCTATTGGAAACTTGGCCCGACTGCAGTCGTTAGACCTGAGCAATAATGCCCTGCAGGTTCTTTGTCCAGAGATTGGCAGACTGAGGTCTCTGCGGCACCTGAGACTGTCCAATAACCAGCTGAAATGCCTTCCTCCAGGTAAGACGTGACAGCTGTCTGGCTTGTTTTTAGTTTTCCTTTTGAGAGGCTTAAATTATTTTGCATATATTAATACATTTCCACCTGCAGGCGTGTGACTGGTGTGACTTGGAGTGTGTTCAGATGTTCCTGGAATTTTGTTTCAGCCATACATTATTATTGCATCTGCACGAATAATATTAAATAAAATTTAGATTTGCTGTAGTAGTGCACCCCACAGACCCTGATTCCTAGGGAGGACAACTAGAACTGTGATGAGAAGAAAAACAGATCACTTTCTTGTGTGAAGCGGACCACGACTACCTACCAGTGCAGGGGTTTCATCACCTAAAGAGAAGATAAGAGAGAAAAAGCCTTTTAGTACAAATTATGCAAAAGTTTGATGGCTTCAGTTGGACCAGGGATGTCACCAGCCCTCTGTCCAATGCTAATATGGTGCCAAAGAAACTAAAGAGGCACTCGGAAGCAAGGCATCCCTTTTTGGGAGAAATGTGGCCCATCAAAAGAATGGTTGATCTGAATCAGAGGCAGGTTGGTCTTTTATTAAGGTAAATTATACTGAGTGGAGTTTATTGGAAAGCAAAAAAAAAAAAAACTAAAAAATGTTGGTGTCATGCAAAGTTGATGCTGTACATGTGCCTAGAATCAAAAGAGGACATAGAGGCTATTTTCTGTAGATATGAATACAGGTGTGCCTCAAAATTTTGGCTTGTCCCTTTTGGGGAAAAAAAAAATCATGACCACTGGGTTCAATGTGCCTCACCTAAGAGACGTACACTATGTACTCTAACTAGATCAGGGGTCTCAAACTCGTGGCCCATGGGCCACATCCGGCCCCACCCCCTACTTCTGGTCTGCAATGTGATGTCAAAAATAACATACAATTTGGCCCTTTAAGTTACTTTTTTGACATTTTGCTTTCCCCTCCAATTAAGAGGAGTTAGCGAAATGTATGTTGTTTTTGACATCAAATCATGGACCCAGAGTAGGTGGGGAGTTTGAGACCCCTGAGCTAGATCCTCGATCCATCCCAGTTGGCTCTTTGTAATGTAAAGCAGTGGGTCTACTGTTAAAAATCCTACCCTAAAATGAGTTCAGACCGCCTTTCGGAGAAACCTCATCTCTGCAATCTTATTCTTTCAGTCACAGCTTGTGGCCGCAGGTGAGGGTAGGAATGTAGATTGACCCTTCATCTCGAAGCTCAGCTCTCGTCACTGTAACAGACCAGTACAGGTTACACAGACCTGCCTGTCTTTCTAGAAACATGTCTAAGATGTTGTTACTCAACAGTGCAGTTATTTTTGATGTTCCTGTTCCTGATGAATAGGTAGAGATCAATTAATTACGATGGTCACAGAGACGTAAAAACTGCACGTATAGACTTGGCAGACAAATTTGACAACATTTAAAAACATTTTCCCCACAAAAATGATAGCTTCTGCTATGCATGAGCAATGTTTCACATCATTATTACTTAATTATTCCAGATCATTGAACAAATGCTCATTCAAAAAGTAAAAAAAAACCCAAACGGTGCTTATCAAAATCTTTATGAGCAGAGAGGAATGTCTGCTGCCACACAGCATCACACATGCATCAGTGCATCAACATAATTGGCCAGTATATTCATATTTCAGCTACTGATTGGCTCATGTCTTACATAAAAGCACCAAAATATGAGCTTTATTCTTCAAAGTTGATGCAGTAGATAAAGGGGCAAAATATATAAGACATAACTGAATTGATAATGCTTTTATGTGCTTTAATTAATCCTCCATAATGATAAGACTTCATGTCCAATATAAACTCACTTGTGACTTTTGCTTGTTACTTTTCTCGGGGTGTTTGGCTTCTTTTCTCATTAATCTTTATTCTCCATGTGAGGACGCCGGCTGAGTTAAGGTGTAAATATTTTAATTGCCAGTAGAGGGCAGCAGAGCTCCACCCAAGGGAAAAGCATATTGTTTTTTTTTTTTTTTGCGCATTTCATAACACGCAGACTATAGAGGAGAACATGATAACCAGTGTAACTGAAGCTGAAATGAACTTGTTAAATTGACTTTCAGGTTCGCAAAAATAATTACTGTCTACCCTCTGTAGATTTTGTAATTTGAAACCATTATTATTCGTTCTGCCTGTGCTAGTCACACGATTGCCTGCTTTCTTTTTGTCATGCTCCTTGATGTACCAGAATGTTTACTAAACTTTTCAACCCCAGCAGTTTATTTCCTAAGTGTCCTCAGGTGTATGAACGGTCTGCAAATAGAAATAAGAATTAAGGGGTCAAAGTATGCTTTCTTGTAGGGCTGTGCAGTTAACTGAAGTGTATATTCAGGTACAGCTTTGGTGTTCCTAAATTATATAATCAAGATGAAGCAATTACTGAGCTGCATTTGTTTTTGCAGTGCTGCTCTTATTTCTTGTTATAAATCCTGCAGAGCCCTGCCTCTTTCTAAAAGCAGAATGTGGCAGGTTTACTGCAGCTTCAGCCAAAGCGATGAAGAGAGACTTTATTCAGCAGGGATGGTACAGCCAGTTCACCTATTTGGAAACACTTTGGTTTCAAGGTTTGGTTTCAGCGAGGAACAACAAATACAAGTCAGATTTTTGATAAAAGTTCAACAATTTTTTTTTTTTCCCCCCTCTTAAATAATCATAATCTTACTTTTGATCAAAACGCTCATGCAACCTTTCTTTTATTGTTACGGGTCAGGAGCCATTAAAAATTACTTTCCTATAAGTCAAACGATTTAGTCAAAACTGATTTGTTTGCTTGGTTAATTTTTATTTTATTTTATTTATTTGTTTTTTTGCTGCTTTATCTGAGATTTGTGTCTCGATCTCATTTGAAAGAACTTCTTTCAGACTCTCTCTTGTCTGTGTGACACTTGCAGAGATCGGTGATCTGCAGGACCTGGAGACTCTCGATGTGTCGATGAATCAGCTGATGTCTCTACCGGACCGGCTGCACCGCTGTCTCTCCCTGCAGAATCTGACAGTGGACCACAACCTGCTAAGTCACGTTCCTCGCCAGCTCTGCTGGCTCCACCGCCTCAACCAGCTCTCCATGGCGGCTAACCGGCTGACCTTCCTGCCGCTCGGTCTGCAAATCCCTTTATCTGTCACTTGCCATAGTGCTATAGATGAAATGAGTGAGGTGATGTTGACATCTGTGTGTGTGTTTCAGATTTGGGCAGATCACGGGAGCTGCAGTTTGTGTTTGTGGACAACAATGTGGACCTGAAAGGGCTCCCCTCCTACTTGTACAACAAAGTCATCGGCTGCAGCGGGTAATACACCGTCCCAAAGTTTAAGACAACTGATGCAGATTAAAACTGATGAGCAAAGTGAAAAAGAAATGCAGTTCCATAATTTTGCATATAAGTTAAGCAATAAATGATGTGGTGTTTGGCCCCAAGAGGACTGCAAGTAATCTGACAAACCATCAGCTGCAGGAGCTGGTAGCTTATGAACCGATATCTTCTCCTCACATCTGCACTCACACCTGCTACAGTATATGTCACGTATAAGATTAAAAGAAAAGGTCCTTAATAAATACAGCTGCAGACTTAATGGGAGCTGTACCTGTGTTTGTGTGTGTTGTTTCCATGCAGATGTGGCTTATCAGCCCAAGTCCTGGAGGGCGAACTGGGTGAAGTGCTGGGTGAGGCGTTGAGTGAGGCCCTGGTCGGGCTGCCGGCTGAAGTGAAGGTGGTGGCCTCAGAGACGGATAACATCGTTCCCCTGGAGGAGCTGGCTATGAGGACGCTGCACCGCATCTACCACCACCACCCAACAGGTGAGGAGACAGTACTCACTCTTTATGTTAGATGTTCAGTTGATTTCAAACTTTAGTGGTACCTTTTCACCATTATTTTGTTGACTGCTGTGTTTTTAGAGCTCAACTTGCTCCCGCCCATCACCCTCCCAAAGAGCCTGCTGGATCTGCTGCAGTTCCCCCTTGGTCACTGTCACCGATGCAGCCAAGCCATGTTCACCATAATCTACCCCAAACTCTTCCCTCTCCGTGACACCGCCCTCGCAGGAGTGCACCGCAGGTCAGAGTAGGGTTTAATATTTTTCCCGAAAATGACATGAATCAAATAAATGGCTCGTCATTTCCCGGGAATCCCGGGAAAAAGTTTATTTATTTATTTATTTTAATTAGGCCTTCTGTAGCCTGTGTCAGCCTTAACCTATTGTGATATTGTAGAGGTAGCTTTCCAGCTATGTCCTGTTATGCCCAGTAGGGGGCAACGTCGGCTTGATTAACGCAATAAAACCTACATCTCGACATTTGAGTGCTCGAGCTATGCGGTGTTGTATCGTTCCTCAACACTCCCTTAACAAATATAATTCGAATATTCCTCCATTGTACATGGAATTATACCAAGATATTTTACAACTGCTGGTGCAAAACAATACGGTTCATCTCCACAGCATTGATAAAGGCTCAGCCACGCTGTCGTGGCGACATCTGTTGCGCTATATCTCCACCAGTGGAACGCTGTAATAGTCATTGAAAAGTTAACTACCATACTACACTATAATATGACATAACACAGGGCCTTGAGTAATGCACTACGACTTGGTCATTGCCATTCTGGCAACAACAAATTTATAACACCGTGTCTGAGGGTTAAAGTAGGTTCGCTGTGAATCGTCTATTGAAAAACTGGCCAATCCTTATAGCCTAAAAAATATACATTTTACTCAACTCCATTTTAAAAGCGAAATATGTTAAAGCAATCTATTTCATGATAATTTCTTCACACATTAGGCCCGTATCCTAATTCATGATTGTTAGTAAGCGGCTGCAAACGAGGAAAAGAAACACTCGAAGTTAAACAGATATTTCTTTATTGTTCAGGGCAGGCATATTTTATAGGCTATATAATGCAATATAACAATATATAATAATATAAAATTATATAATACAAAATACCTTAGGCTAAACACATTGCCTACGATTTCAACAAATTAAAGAGGAAAAAAGCACAACTGTGTAATACCTCTATTAAAACGCTTGCGATGAAGGCTGAAGCCTTAAACAGAGGCTGAACGTGCCTGAAATGAAGAGTAATGCTTTTCGCATTAAACGAACCCTTCTCTCAATATTTCCTGAAATTTAACATTCTGAAGCTTTCTTTTCTTTCTGAAAGTCAAATCGACGCGCGCGACTTTTTTCCCGGTTTCCCGTCTAACGTTTCCCGGGAAACGGGAAATGGTTCTAATCGCATTTCCCGGGAATCCCGGATCCCGGGATTAAACCCTAGGTCAGAGTACACACACCCCCTTTTCCTGTACCGAAGACCTGAACACGCATACTTATATTCTTCTCTTTCCTCTTCAGGACCACTGTGAGTTTTGTGGCCTACTGCTGTTCCAGTCACTGCCTCCGGACCTTTGACCTCCAGGGTTGACCTCATTTCCTGCTCACGTCCCTCCTCCACTCATAAGTTGACAGCCTGGTGTCCTGTCATCTGTCAGCTGTGGATCTTGAAGGTCTGTGTGCATCTGAGAGCAGGAGCTCTCTCTTGATTTTAAAAAAAAAGGTCCTCACAGAAGAGGTGTGTGCAGATGTTTGGTAGGTCAGATGATGGACACAAAGCTCAATTTTAGAGCTTTGCATTCCTGAGTGTGTGTGTGTGTGTATGTATGTGTGTGTGGTGGGGGTCAGGAAAAGAAATCTGCACAGTAGTGCTCATTAAATGGTAACTACCACTCACTCATAACTGGGCACTTTTAAGAACAAACACTTTAATCTTTGTGGAATAAGGCTTTTTTTTTCCTCCACTGAAGCTTTCTGCAGCTTCCCATTGATTGCCGAGTGATCTTTGAGGTATTAACGTTTGTAGCGTGCTTTGTTTTGATGATAACTGAAGAATATTTGAAGGTTTGTAAGTTCAGAGACTGTGTATCAGTTTGATGTGTTTTTTTTTTGTTTGTTTCTTTAGCCGAACTTAAAGTGAATGTTTAAACAAGAAAATCTACATTTGAGACAACATACTGCATGAAGTCATGTTCATGGTCATAATTATATAGTTTTTGTGAACTCTAAGATCCACTCAATAAAATGAGCCAGGGATTCGTGTTAGGGCTGTCACAATATCAGACTTCATTCTTTCAAATTCAGCAACGTTTTATTGGCAGATTAATTAAACTCGGAATGCAGTTCACAGAGATGATGAGAGAGGCTGTAACCATAACTGTGCAAAAGCATACAAAAGGAAGATATTTTCATATTGTCCACTGACACAATTATATTGATATTTGATTATTAAAAATCATTATTATTATTGTGACATCCCTAACTCGTATTTGTTTAAAACAGGTTGCTAAATGGTAGGTATCAGCTTTTAAGATTTGACCAATTTTGCAGCGTTTTATATGTTAATGTGTTGAAAGCAGTCTTTTTGTCATAACAAGCATCAAAATAATGCACTCTGTAAAAAAATTACACAAACCAAAAAGTCAGATTTTTGCACTTTTTAGGGTTTAAGGTCCACAGACTCGTCCGTCTGTCTGCCTGAAGAAAAAGTTTCAGACACAAGCAGCGCTGTGTTTCTCTTGTTGAACTGATGTGTGTGTGTAAATGTTTATTACCATATTGTACAGTTCTAATTTATCATTTGTTTTGTTTGGCAGTAAATGTTGATTGATGTTTGACTCTGAATTTGTGTTTCTTACCAAAGAGTGTTCATCTGAGTGGAAAGGCACGAATAACAAGCGTCCATAAAGAAAACGGCAGAGAGCATCAGAAAGTATCAGACCGTCGTGGCTGTAAATGTGACTCAGGTCTGAAGCCTGTGAGAATTATGGCAACCTTACAATACATTGTTACAGCCTTAATAGAGGTAAAGTGTACTGGTACTTATAATAGTACCATAGTCACTCACACAGTCATATAGTGCCTAGTTCTGCCTGAAAGCACAACCACTGAGACAACCCGCTCTGCATCCTGAGCCACAGCCGCCCCTAAAGGCTCAACTTTTTCTCACCATGCCACACCCAAGATTCCGTTTTGGATTTTTCAGCTGGCCGGCCGGTGGATTCAAACCCAGGACCTTTCTGCTGTGAGGTGGCAATGCTAACCACTGCACCACCGTGCTATCCTTTTATACTATAATAAAGGCCTGGAAGTCTGTCTTCCCTTCTTAAACTAATTAAGTTAAATAATTATATAAACTAACAAATTAAGCTGTGAAAAAAAAACACCAGGAGAAGATCTGAGAATACTGAAGAGCTACCTAATCTAACCCATCAGCTACTCCACCCAACACCTGAGGGTGAGAGGGAGCGGCACGTAACAGCCAATCGGGTGCTACGAATGTGGGGTTTTTTTTGTTTGTTTTTTTGTGCACAGGTGACTGCGAGTCACAGCTACAGCCTCACATGGCATACGGAGTTAAAATGCAGATGAGTCAGAATCTGAAGGTAAATGTTTTCTGTTCATACATGAAGCCCACAGGTCAGCTGTTACAGATTTCAGGTTGGTTGGTTTGTAATAAAGCAGTCCTCCTCTGCATGAATCGTGTGCTCCACCTAAACTCTCAGGTTTAAGAAGAAGAAGAAGAAACAGCTTTTATTGTCCCACAAAGGGGAAATTCAGGTGCAACAGCAGCCACAGATATAAAAGTTCACAACTCCAAGACGCCACATAGTCTCCATTAGTTAGAGTACTACTACTTCAGCTCTGTTCATTTTTCACTTAATTTGCACTGCGGCTCTTTGGTTGATTACATTGGAGATTATTGAAATAAACTGGCTGCTTCTGTTCATCTGTGTAAGATCAAAACAAAAAATTTTCTGCTTCCATCAGCGCTTGTTTACAGTCGTGGCCTCGCTCATTCGCCCTGACTTTTCAGTCACTGACATCACAAACTCTTCTGTTTCCCCCTCTCGTTTCATTTCAGGGTAAAGGATGCATGAATGTTTTTAGACCAACTTCAGCTTCTTAGCTTCAGTCACTGTCTTGAGTGTAATTCTGGCGTTCAGTGATGTGTAGTTGTTTGTGTCAGTAGGTCAGGACAGTCGAGCTCTTTGGCTCCTGATAATGTGGGCTAAAAAACATCCTGCCAGCAGGAAGGTCTTGTGCCAGTTATCCTTGAGCAAGCTCGCCAGGGGAGCTTTGCTTAGCTCCTGAGTCTGATTTTTATTTATTTTTATTCCTCTGATGCACCAACTATGCCTTGCTTTATAACCTGCCTTTCACATTTCTTTTATTTATCATTCGAATTTTTTGAGATGCAGAAGTCATCCAAAGACGTGTAGTTGCATCACAATAACAGAGGGCTGTTAAGAGGAAAGCAGAGCGGCTCCATTACCTGGATCAGTGGCACGTTCAGACAGATGCGATGGCATGATCCTCCCTGATTGGTGTTTCTGCCATCTGCCCTCCCGCTGGGACTATTGTATCTCGGCTGCCTGCACATATGAAATGTCACCTGTCCATACTTTATGCTCACATAAAGACACAGGCAAAGCAAAGCCTCGTGAATGTGTACGTAAACACACACCTTTAACAGCTTATCTCATCCACCGGAAGCAAACATGACCAGAGAGGAATCAGTACAAACAATAAGAGAGACGTGAGCACCACCTGAACATGTGAGCTCAGATGATGCTGGAATGTCATTAATCATGTTTTTCAATCATTTTTATGCACAGCGTTGCATAGATCGTTTAAATGGGATTAAAACTGCACCTTACATCCCTGAAAGTAGAATGTTTGCTCACAGCTGGCTTGCACGCTCTGGTTGCTCAGCTGTCAAACTGCATGCGCCTGAGGATATCTTTGAATCTTGTTCTAGGTGTGTTTAGGCATAATTCACGGTTCACTGTTGCAAAACATAATGTAGTAATAAAGGAGAAGGTTGTGTGGGGGCATTCATAAATGCTTGTCTTTGCCACACCTGGGCCAGTTCCTATCAAAAGAAACTTGTAGGAAAATTGATAGATTGACAAATTCAGGGTAGAAAACATTTTGGTAACTAAAAATACCACAATGGCACACACAATATATGAGTGAGGTCATACGCGACACCACTCGGTTAGTGGAACTTAATTATCTGCCCCTTTGGCCACATCCGCTCTGAGTTTCATTAAATTCAGCTGCTCAGCTACAGGTGCAGGTTATTACGCACCCTAAAAATGTGCCACATTGATCTCTTTGTAGCTGCATTAATCTTGTGATTAACACTAGTAAACAAAGTAATGGAAGTGCAGCAGTCAAATCTTCCAATAACATAGTACTTTACGTATTATGCAGCATAATGAATCCTGTGAATGTTTTGTTGTTATATATTTGTAGATTATGAGATATGCATTGAGAAGAGTTGCTGAACCTTTTTCTGTCTGAGCTCCTGATTTACACTTAATCTACTGGCACATTCACAGCCCTTGTCATCTGTCACACATTAGAGAAATCACTTGGTAATATCTTCGTACTGGATGTTCTGTGTTGTGCATAAATTTGCACTCACATTTGAAACCACCGTAGGATTAAAAAAAAAAAAAATCAGTCCTGCTTCAATCAACGGCACCACAGCATCAGATTAATTGTGTTACTGCTAAGAACACATGAAAAAAGCCAATCGATCACCTGCAAAGATCAGATCTGCTGCTAATCGGCTATTTTCAGGGCTGAAGGGTCGACTGGATTTCTGGAGAGTGCAACAATGATGAAGAAGACAGTAGAGAGGCAAGGAGCAGCCATCGCTTAAAATGACAGATGACAGGTCAACAAGGAGAGATCATTTGAAAGAAAAGGGCAGCATTTGTTTGAGAAAATGTGGACATGTAAATTTGAAGTATTTTTGGGAATTAAGACCAATGTGAAGAATTCCAGGACCCCAGGATTCCAGTGACAGGACCGCCACATGCTGTGGTGATGGAGTGGAGTAAACAGATGCTGGATGGAGACCGTGGAAGAACTAAGGGCTGATTGGCTCAGAAAATGCTCACTGGCAGATAATTTGACAAGACTAGTGACATTAAAAATTTTGAATGAGTTTATTTTGACAGCGTGGGAATTGATGAAGAAAATAGAGCAGAGCTGAGGAGGAGGAGGAAGATGATATGGGCTGGGCATCACTTTTAAGCCTTTACCTTTCACTTCTTTTCCAGCACATCAGCGCATCTCTGATATCATCTGTTCAGACCTGCAGAAATAATCAGAGGATCTCACCTTTGACCTACTCAGAATGACTTTATCCTTACTCTGCACTTCTATGTTGCATGTATGCTGTTTGCTTCTGCACATTTAGGTGCTGATGTGTCTCAAGAATCCTTCAAAATCCAGTAAATAAAGGTTGAAGCAAGTTTTCATCTTAAAAAAGACAGTCGCTTTAAATGTTTGTGATTTCTCCAGCTAAGAAAATACTAAGATGAACAGATCTGGTGGAACAGCTCAGCCACACTTAAAGCTGGCAGAAGTATGAGTCCCTCTTCTCTTTCTTCCTTGCGTCCCAACCGGTCACCACAGATGGCTGCCCCTCCCTGAACCTGGCTCTGTTAGAAGGGAGTCCTTATAGGGGATCACCTAATCTTTAGAGCTCTCTTAAATATTTTGTGGTGGTGGTGGTGGTTGGGGGGTTGAATTAAACTGAAATTTAAAAAATATCTTGTTAAAAGGCTAAAGATTCACCAAAGCTAAAGGTTTGTAAGAATGTGGGAAGCATGCATAAAACCTTTCACCCATTGAACTCCATTCTTCACGCTGTCTTTTTAAGCACCAAAACAGGAGATTTAGTTAATTATAAAACATTGTGTGTTCCCTGCAGCATGTCTTTTTTAGCTTCTCTTTGTGTATTTTTGGCAGTTTTGAGCATTTATGTTTTTGATTATGTAAAGTCAGGGACTCCAGGGGCAAACAGCTGAGCACAATCTCGAGAGGCTTTTCAGTCTCTGTGTGCACATAAATACGCAGGGACGGCTATTAGGGATGCTTGTGACAGGCAGTTTGGTCTGTGGATGGAATGAGATGGGATGTAATATTAGCTTTTTATTTTCACCCTGACAGTGTAAAGACTACTTATAAAGTCCAGAGTCTTGTGTACCACATAGTGACTGAACAGACTCAGGTAGGACTATATTAATGCCATTAAAACCACCACACCCTGAAAATCCCCCTGTAAACCTTTCATTTAAAAAGCAAAAGTGAATTACACACTTTACGATTTAAATCAGAAATGTTCTATATTTTAATCCCAACAACAAAAATACATTTGAATCCCCCTTCTTAGCCTTTTTTCTACCTCTCAAATCACATTTGCTCACCTGCACTGACCTTTTCTGTGTTACTTTAGGTTGAACTGGGAAATACTGGGCAACATGTTTGAGCCTCTCATTTTTTTCTACAACCATCGGTGGACAGTGTCTGTGTAGAAAATGAGAGCTAAAGCGAAAGAGATCTTTGGTCACTTTTGTCACTACATTTTATTATGGAATACCAGATGCCCCCCTTTCACACATTTGATATTCTTTTAGTTTGATTTCTTTCAGTGAAAAGTTTTGTCAGTTACTTTTTAAGTAGTAAACAGTCGGACTGAGGCACCATAAATTTAGATCACAGACGATAACCTGCACAGAAACGGACACACACGGTCCAGTAGCCAACATGGCTCTGAGCAGCGCTCAGCTGCCCTGCTTTCTATCCGCCGCTTCTCACGTCAGAGGGCGCGTCCATTTTGTGAGCTGCATCACATTTGACACAATGAGAGAGGAAGTCAGTTGACATAACCGTCAAATTAAAACCAATCAAAGCATTGTTAATATTATTGTTGTCAGAAGTAGTAGTGGGACTGGGATATTTTATTCACTCCAATACAGCTGCTTTCGGCTGTTCCCTTATTCATGAGGGGAATGTCCAAACCTTTGACTGGTCCATGTGTAAAAATGTCAGAGTGCCATGTTTTCCACATCCCTGTTCCTTTCCCACCTTTAAAGAAGTGTTGGATTTCTTAGACTGTCACAAGAACCAAACGTCAGTCAGCTTCCAGAGAGCTTTCACTGAATGTAACAGCGCAGTTGCTCCACGGATAATTACTGTCGTCAACCATGAACAGGAAGTGTGCCATGAGTAAACCTGTGGCGCTTAACGCTTGCTGTGGCTGTTGGGATCAGGGCGGTGCGTTTCCAGCGGGGGTGGGGTTACGGGGGGGGGGGGGGGGCGCAGTCTGGTTGAACGGAGCGGCTGAAAGGACAGACATTTTCATCCTGTACGAACACAGCAAAATAAAAAGAAGAGGAAGAGCAGAAGAAACTTAACGAGGTAAGTTTGACTGAATTCTTCTAACACCACTGAATTCCTCTCAGTTTGACCCGCAGGAAAAAAAAAAAATCAGAAGCGCATGAATTAAAGTTTTAATGATTCACCAGATCTTTGGTTTTAAAGCCAGGTTTTAGCAGTTGTCCCAGGAGGTTGCCCGCTGCCGTGGCGGATATTTCAGCTGTAAGCTTGTGTAACGTTTGTTGTTTTATTGTTTGTGAAGGAATAATATCAGAAGGGAAAACGAGATGTTTCTGTTGTGTTTGTAGCGTTTCGCATGTGCCGAATTGGTCGAACTTTTGGCTGTTTTCTGTCGCGGGGGTAAAGTTGGCTGTTTGTTGGAAGGATTAAAGAACAGGATAACACAGACTCTGTGATCTTCTTTCTCGTGTTTCCAAAAGCTTGTAGGTTTAACTGGCGGCTAAACAGAAGCGCCATGTGCAGGTTCAGCACCTCGGACAGCTCCCGAGTCAGAAACTTGGTGGAAAATACCGGAAGTTTACACAGAAAGCGACACCTTTAATGTATCAAAGTTTTCCTAAAACGGGTTCGAAAATGTGCCATCCTCCTCTACTCTTTATGGAGTTTATCTGCTTGTGAAGCGAAGCAAACTGAAGCAGCAAGTCCTGAAAAATACCTGAAATTAGTTCACACTGACTGTTTGGCCAAGCTGGTTTAGATCCACTGTAATCCAGAGAGCTGACTTTCACCTCTCCTTCACTTCTTTTTCCTCCAAGGCCTCGTAAACACAGCGAACAGGGAGTCACTGCAGGTAATTTACATGAGTAAAAGATGGGTGCTCTGTAAGTGCTGTAAGTGTTTGTCAGGGACACATTGAGGGGCCAAGGGACAGGTGCAAGAAAAACAAATGAGACTACAGATGACAAAAAAGAAGCGAGGCCAGCGCATACATTGGCCTCCAAAATAAATATTTTAATTTTTTTTTAAGATATTGGTTTTCAAGGTCCTGCCTCAGGGGGATCCTGGGAATTAAAACATGTGCAGACTGTTTTGTTCCTGTCTACAGACTTTGGTTAAAAAAAAAAAAAAAAGAGGCTCAAATCACAGTGAAATTAGCAAAAAATTAAGTCTCTGCTGTAACTAAAGCTGTGTAGTTGCAACATAAAATTGTGGTTGAATGCAGTTATTAACTTTCTAGATTAGTTTGAACTTAATTTCAGGTAAAAAAAAAAAAAAAAAAAGAGCACTGTACAAACTGCTCTAGTCTGTTTCCCCTGTGCACCTGTGTTAATGTCAGAGAGGACAAAGAGCTCAGCTTAAGCAGATCAAGACATGTGTGTGTGTGTGTGTGTGTGTGTGTGTGTGTGTGTGTGTGTGTGTGTGTGTGTGTGTGTGTGTGTGTGCGCGCGCGCGTGCGTGTGTGTGGGCGCGCATCCGTACATGTGTGTTGTCTTTTTTTTTTGGCAGCCTGGTGTTGTTTGTAATTCGATGTAAACAGGTGGATATTTCAATTAGGGCAGGAAATGACTGCAGCACAATCAGTATAGATCAGTTGAAACACATCTAACTTCCAGTAATTTCTATCGTCTTAACTGCTCATATATGTTTTGGTTTTGCTGCTGCTTTAAACTGTGTAGTGCAAATCAATCTAGCTGCAACAGGTGAGCTTTTAACTTTTAACAATACAGCCATAGTAGTGGTACGTTATATAGCCAAAAGTATTCGCTCATCTGTCTTCACACATATGAACCTGAATGACATCCAATTCTTAATCCATAGGGTTTAATATGATGTCAGCCCACCCTTTGCAGCTATAACAGCTTCAACTCTTCTGGGAAGGCTTTCCATAAGGTTTAGGAATTTTTCTGGGAATTTTTGACCATTCTTCCAGAAGCACATCTGTGAGGTCAGACACTGATGTTGGATGAGAAGGCCTGGCTCACAGTCTCCACTCTAATTCCTCACAAAGGTGTTCTATCAGGTTGAGGTCAGGACTCTGTGCAGGCCAGTCAAGTTCTTCCACACCAAACTCACTCATCCATGTCTTTATGGACTTTGCTTTGTACACTGGTGCACAATCATGTTGGAACAGAAAGGGTCCATCCCCAAACTGTTCCCACAAAGTTGGGAGCACGAAATTGTCCAAAATGTCTTGGTATGCTGAAGCATTAAGAGTTCCTTTCACTAAGGGGCCGAGCCCAACTCCTGAAAAACACCCCCACACCATAACCCCCCCTCCACCAAACTTTACACTTGGCACAATGCAGTCAGACAGGGTATCAGACAAGTACTGTTCTCCTGGAACCGTCAAACCCAGACTCGTCCATCAGATTGCCAGACAGAGAAGCGTGATTCATCACTCTAGAGAACACGTCTCCACTGCTCTGGAGTCCAGTGCTTTACACCATTTCATCCAACACTTTGCATTACAGTTGGTGATGTAAGACTTGGATGCAGCTCGCCCATGGAAACCCATTCCATGAAACTCTCTATGCACTGTTCTTGAACTAATCTGAAGATCACATGAAGTTTGGAGGTCTGTAGTGATTGACTCTGCAGAAAGTTGGTGACCTCTGTGCACTATGCACCTCAGCATCTGCTGACCCCACTCTGTCATTTCACATGGCCTACCACTTCATGGCTGAGTCGCTGTTGTTCATAATCACTTCCGCTTTGTTATAATGCCACTAACAGCTGACTGTGGAATATTTAGCAGCGAGTAAATTTCAAGACTAGACTTGTTGCACAGGTGGCATCCTGTCACTGGAATTCTCTAAGCTCCTGAGAGCGACCAATTTTTTCATAAATGTTTGCAGAAGCAGTTTGCATACTTGGTTTATACACCTGTGGCCATGGAAGTGATTGGAACACCCAAATTCAAAGATATGAATGGTTGAGTGAATACTTTGGCAGTATGATGTATATTTATACATCTAGCTAAGCAGTAAACAGATTCATAAAGGCTGGATGAGTCCTTGTTTGTTGAGTTTTGGATCCTGTGTTTATTTAATTAATAGTGTTTTCTTAGTGTCTCCTGTGCTTGTCTATATCTTCCTCCTTTACGTCCTGTTTTGCTTTGGTAACATGTTCTTTTGTGTGTCTCTGATTGCTTTGCTTAATTTTCCCTTCTTTTCCATTCCTTCCCTCATTATTGTCTGCTCCTGCATCATTTCTGTTTTTTTTCTGTAGTTATTCCACTGAATTTTGATTTTTCCTTGTCCTGGATTACCATGCTCTTCATAAGTTTATTAAAATTACTTGTTTGTTTATTTGAAACCTAAATCTGCCTTCTGTCCTACATTTGTGTCCTGATTTTGCTGAAGGCTGCTATATGGTTAACCTGGCTTTATTGGTTTGATGGCTGAAATGTTAATTGTAGTGGTTTGCTGGGGCATTTTCTCTTTATCTCTAGAGCTGAAATGTCATGATGAACATGAACCCAGGGTGCTCAAATAATCAGCTTCCTGGTGAGAAAGTGCTTCCTGCTTTTATTAGCACATACCAGCACCTAACACTCACCACTCTGTCACCCTGCCCACAAAGAGGTGAGAAATTACCACCAGCCTCCAGCTACATCTGTTGAAAACACACACACACACACACACACACACACACACACACACACACACACACACACACACACACACACACACACACACACACACACACACACACACACACAAAACTTTTTCTCTCATTCCTCTTCATTGACTTCTTTAATTTATTCCCCTTGTTATTCATTCATTTTCGTCTTCCTGTTAAATTTCAGTGCAGTCGTCTGTAAAATTGCCACACAAAACACGAGCAATTATGCACCGAAATGACAATCTTCTCTTGCTCACTTATTAACTTTGAGCAATAAAAGGAGTTGGGGGATCTGCTTCTGGAAAAGGCTGCCTTTTTTTTTTTATTTTTTTTTCCCTGTGAGGTTTTTAGAAACAGATCTTTTTTTTTTTTCACATGGACTCTTTAAACTTGTTTGGGTGACGCCTCAATTATCAAAATAGACCTGGCATAAATCTGCCTCTGGGAGGGGCAAATCTTTTAAGAAGCCCTCCAGTATGTTTTGGTCGCACCCACACAGTTTATTTTTCGAACTAAGTCACTTTTAATGAGTGCTGCTTACAGAGTTTAGCTTTAACAGCATGAACTTGTGACTTTTAATCGATTTAACTCTTTAATTTCAAAAGGTCCCCATTACTATATTTTTTAGTATACAAAACAATATACAGGAGGAGTTCGCTAATATACACTCACTGGCCAGTTTGTTGGGGACACCTGTTCAACCATTCGTTAAACCAAATATCTAATCAGCTAATCAAAGATATCTGAGTGAAAATAACAGAGGTCAGGAGAGAATGGCCTGACTGCTTTGAATTTACAGGAAGGCAGAAGTAACTCAAATAAGCACTCATTATAACCAAAGTATGCAGAAGAGGATCTATGAACACAAAAGACATCAAACCTCAAAGCTGACGTGCTACAGCAATAGAAGAACACACCAGATGCCAGAACAGGAAACTGAGGCTACAGTTCACACAGCTTTGGACAAGAGAAGATTGGAAAAATGTTACCTGGTTGATGAGTCTTGATTTCCACTGCGATAAGCGGATACTAGGGTCAGAATTTGGCACATTTTGGGCCCTTTAGTACCAACTGAGTATTGTTTAAATATCACAGCCTACATGCATGTTGGGAACCATCCCTTGATCACAGTACACACATCTTCTCATGGCTGCTTCCAACAGGATAATGCACCTTGTCACAAAGCTCAAATGATCAAACTGGTTTCTTGAATATGGCAATGAATTCACTGTACTCAAATGACCTCCAGATCTCAATCCAGTAGAGCACCTTTGGGATGTGGTGGAGCGGGAGATAAACGTGCAGCAACTGTGTGATGCTGTCATGTCAACGTGGATCAAAATCTCTGAGGAATATTTGCAGTATCTTCTTGAATCCGTGCCAAGAAGAATTAAGGCAGCGATGAAGGCAAAAGGGGGTCCAATCCAGTACAAGCAAGGTGTACCTAACAAACTGTCTGTTGAGTGTATATCAACTGTTAGGATACATCATTACTGGCCAAATCAGTCTTGACGATTGCTCTCAGACTATTGATCAATAAATAAACATTTCCTGATGACAGTGGCTGATGTTTAAAGCTGCAAGATAGTTTGAGGAAGACCGTTTATTAAATGAAGACTACTTTCCTTTACCTTATTCAAAGAGGGAAAAATAACAACAAATACAAAACAAACAAAAAATTGTTTTTGCCAAAATTGTTCAGTCCATCAATGCAAAATTTCTCAGTTTGTGCACCCCTGATTTTAAACAGTCCAGCAGCAGCAGCAGCAGCAGTTTAAAACAGCAGAGAGAAATTTACACATTTAGAACTTGAAATGTTTAATGTAGGATTTGATATTTTATATTCAAAGCTTATTGCATATTTTTTGACACTTTGTTTCATGTCTGACCAACTTCATGTAACTTAAAGGCACCCTGTTGAGTGTTTCACCCCTAGTAACAGCATGTTGGGTAAGCTGTGAGGCTCCTGCTTTGTTTGGTGATGTGAAACACAGTAAAAAAAAAGTTGACTCACAAGTAAAAAAAAACACACATTCCAAAATACTTGTTAAAACTCGTACATTTGTGTAAATAAATACATAGGAAATGTCTGCAAGGATACACAAAGAAACACTTAATGTTGTTTATTCTGTAGTTTGATCCTGACGCTTCATCAAATTGTCATTTATAACACTTTTGAAATTGTGATATAATCCCTCTTATTGATCAGGATGACATCATGGAGCTGCAGTAACCCGACTCCTGTGGTGGCTTCACTTTTACCCTTACAGAAAGGTTAAAATCTGTGCAACACTGAAAGCATAAATCCTCCTGGAAAGAATCTGTGATTATCCTTTAAATATGTTTATATTTTTGTTTTTAGAACATGCATATGAATACTGTAATCCTGTTGTACACACAGGACAAGAAATACACTTCAGTTTCATGTCCTTCTTCACTCTTTGTGTTCTTACCTAATATCCTAATATATACAACACTATATGTGCCTGTCAACACTCTGCATGTATAAATGAGCATGCACAGAGAAGTATACTGACAGGTGTCCATTTGAATGTGTACATGCAGAGAAGAAATGGAAGGGGGGGGGGTGTTGTGTAAGTGTGTGTATGGGTGTGCTCTAGGTTTTGTGCATGTTAGTGAGAGCAGAAGTGAGAGAGAGGCTGTGAATGCCAAAGTGAAAGAAAAGCATGCAAAAGAGAGGAAGAGTGGTCTGTGTGTTATGTAAGTGTTGCGAGGCTTTTGTGTGTGTGTGTGTCTGTGTGTGTGTCTGTGTGTCTGTGTGTCTTCTGTAGGCCTGCAGATTAATCCAGTGGGTTTTATCCTCAGTGAATGGGACAGTGGGGCTTTGCAGTGATTATCCCTGGAGGCCACAGATGATTGCTTTGAATTTCCTGCATGTAGCACACTGCCATGTTTGCCTGCCTGCGCACCGTCCTGTCTGCCTACTTTACTGTCAACATGGCGACACTCAATAAAAGTTAAAAGACCATAAAATTTGAGAAGGTGCCAGATGCTTTATGTATTATATGTAGAAGGTGTTACTGGAATTATCTCTTTCTTTAATTGTGCGAAGCAGTTTAGTAGTCTGTGCTAATGTGAAGTTTAATGTGTACTTTCTTTCTGACCAGCTACTCCGCCTCCTCGTGTCTGTCTTTCCATCAGTCTGTTTCGCTGTTAATCTGAACTGTACTGTAGCCCATGTGCTGCAGCTTTCTGCCTGCCTGTCACTCCTTTGGATTACATAACAAGTAAATATCAGAATTGCAATCTGTTCCATCATTCCATCTCAGCTGAGACAAAAATGGTTGAATGCTTTTAACCTGCCCCGTCCGTATGTTTTGGCTTTCCCCAAAGGTGTCAAAATCAGAGCCTGGCATCTCCGATGGTGCTTTTTTTTTTAAATACTCGCTGCCAGGTGGGCAACTGTTTGTCTCATTGACGTTTGGCTGGGGAGTCATCTTGTTACAGGACAGTTTCTCGAGAAATAAATCAATCTGCCATTATGACAAATAAATGCAAGCAATGAGAAGGTGTTTTTAGGGTCCGTTTTGGTGACATTTCCTTGAATAGCATATAAAAAGTCTTAATATTTTCCTACACTTTTTCTCAGTGATTTTCCATGGCAGATTTCTCCCCATGTGCCCATCCTGCCTCTCCACAGGGAATGTGTTAATTCGCTGAAGCCATATTGTCACGGCAGGTGTTGCTTTGGGGCAGGAAACCAGCTTGTTTCATTCACACTCAACCACTGTGGTCAACCTGGATGCTTATCAGGAGGCTTGATTATAAAGCTGTTCTCTGAGTAGTTGAGGTCCATCCAGCATTTCTGAGTATTTTAAATGTAAAAGTAATGATTTCTTTAATTTGTCCAAACCTACCTTTGGGCCATCTAGTCATTACATCTATTGGGAGCTTTTATGACATCCCATCCTAAATCCATGGGCATTAATATGGAGTTTGCTGAAGCACTAAGATTTCCCTTCACTGCAACTAAGGGTCAAGGCCAACTCCAGTAAAGCAGCCACATGCCATTATACCTCCTCCATCACACTTCACAGCTGGCACAATGCAGTCAGGCAGGTGAGGTTCTCCCAGCATTCGCCAAACCCAGAATAGCCCATCAGACTGCCAGATAAACTGCTCCAGAGTCCAGAGGGTGTGTACTTTACACCACTGTAGAGCTTGAATTGAAACTCATGCCATAATAACTGCAGTTAGAAGAAGAAAGAGCTTTATTTGTCACATACATATACATGCAGTGAGATTCATTCTCTGTATTTAACCCATCACACACATGGAGTATGTAGTACACACAGCACAGCATGGAGCAGGGGGCAGCCAAGGGGCGCCCGGGGAGCAACCTGGGGGGGTGGGTTATTGCGTCAGCAGAGTGCTGGTGAAGTTTTTGGTAAGACTTAGTAGACGACCCGCTCCCCCACCTTAGCCACTTGGCCACCCCACTCTGTAAATTTACATGGTTTGCCACTTTGTGCAGTTCCTAAATGGTTCCACTCTGCAGTATTACCACTTACAATTGATTGTGTAATATCTTGGTGGGAAGAAATGTCACAAACTGAATTGTTGCAGCGTTGGCATGCAAATGCTCAAATTCAGTGAGCTCTTTAAAACAACCCATTCTTTCACAAATCTTTGTAAAGGCAGACTGCAAGGCTAGGTGCTTGGTTTTATACACCTGTGGCAACGGCACCGAAAATACCCGAATTCAGATTTAGAGATGTAGCCCAATATTTTTGCCCATATACTGTATTTGTCCAGCAATTCCAGATAAAAATACACCAAGAGGCAAAAATAACACAAACATGGTTGAGAGGTTCAGTTAAGTGACCCCAATTAACTGAGGTGGAGCCAAGCAGACAGCTGCCTGTGTCAGTCTTAACAGCCACACCACTTACTAAACAAACAAAACCTAATCATGTGAATTACACAAAAATTCTCCCCTGTATAGTTGTTATCAAGGGAGAACTTAGGAATAGAGTCTGAAACTGTTTGGGTATTTTAGCATTGGCGTCTATGGGTTTTTACTCTCTTTTGTAGACTGCCTCGAGTGGCCAGCAGAGGAACTGCCTTGGCTTTGTTTTTTAGCCCCAGGGGTTGCTGTTGCTGCTCAGTCCATGCATTTGTGCATGTTTTGATGTTGGCCCATGTATGCAGCAGAGGCAGTCAGGCGTAAACGGGTGGGTGAATGGTTTAGCCCTCAGGCTCCCGTCATGCTCTCTGTCCAGGTTACATATCGGCACGTGTATTTATTGCTTATAGGTCAACATGGTGGTACAGTGTTTATTGCAGGAGTGTTTTTTATGACTGCAAATCTGCAGTAAATCACTTTTTTTTTCAGTAACGGAATAACCTATACATATTTCTGCATAAGCTTCAAGTCAACCAACAGATTGATGGTCACCGTATAAATAAACTAAAACCCTTCACTGTTGTGTGGTTTTACCTGATGTGATACAAAAGCTGTCTGAGAGTGGATAATGTAATAAATAAAACGTCAGCGAGCACTTTAGCTCCGGAGCTTCTGAATTTAGGTTTGTGAATATTATACCCTCCTTCGCCTTGTCCCGCCAGGAGAAAATCAACTTGAAAAGCCATTAGTGCATGTGGGGGCTGAATGCAAGAGAATCTGAGTATGTGTGTGTTTACATGTGTGTAAAATGGAAAGGTATCAGCCTCTTCATCTTACCAGCAGTCTGTCTGACGCCAGATAGATAAAATGTCTTTGCAGGGTTACGCAGCTTTGCGTGTGTGTGTGTGTTTTGATGGATGTTGATCTTGTTGGACTTTGGTATTTTATTGATATCAATGCTATGATCTTAATTGATTCCCTTATTAATTTCTCTTTCTTTTTTACTGAAAAATTATCAAGAATGTAGGCCTGCACAGGATTTAGAACCCCTGCCCATTTATTATCTTTGAGTCTGAAACTGTTATGACCACAAACCAGCAGGAAGCTGCAGAATATTAAACATGGAGTCAAGGTTCAACGATGTACTGCAGTGTTTCTGAAACTGATGCAACAGAGGTCACAACATGAACTGGAAGACTAGAGAGGAGCTTGAACGCTAAACATCTGGGATCAAAGAGCCGGGATTGTATACAGACTGTAGATAATTAGTTGATGCGCGCCGGGTGTGTGAACAAGGTTACCGACAGGAAACGGAGAGAAGTCACACCTCAGAATGCATGCACACGTTTCTCAGGTTATCTGCTGGTATGTCTGTTTAATAAAAACTGATTTATATATATATATATACTCATCACTGAGAAGCTTTTAGCTGCAGTCTCATGTATCTACTACTGTGCAGAAGCTCCAGCGGTATTCAAGTGGAAAGATACAAAAGGTCGAATGCTGGTTACGTCTGGTTCAAATAAAGGAGGGAGTGAGGGAACAGGAGGATGTTAAATGTCATCCCCATGGAGATTTTTTTCTGTGTCTTAATTCATAATTACTAATATCACCTCTGGTACCTTCGGTGCTTTTTGGGCACTACCAGTAATTTGTGCAGTAAAAAGAACAAAAGGTTTTAAAATCTTTTCCAGTTTTCCATTTTACTTGCTGGGCTGAACTATAACCTTTCCATAAACCCACTGGCTTCACAGTCTTTATTTCAGTGCCATTCAATTCTGCATGACCAGATTTTCCTGCAATTACACAAAGAAAGGAGGATTATAGAAATAGAAGTGCTAATTTCCCCTCACACTGTGCTCACTGTCCTGCTTCCCACCACTGCTGTAACTAACCTGGAAAAATCCCCCCCATGTGAAAGAGAAGGAAGCTAAAAAAAAAAAAAAAGAAAAATCTCTCAGATTTAGGTTATCACTTCTATAAGCCTGTGAGAAACATACAGCCAAATATCTGACAGGCTGACCTGGTTTTTCCTGACTCTCAGATTCAGTGCTTCCACAGTGTCCTGATGTCCTATTTTCTTCACAAACATTGTTTATCTCCAGTGAACACGGCACTTGATTGATGGCAGTCTACTCGGTTCAGAACGGAGGCCGTTTATCACGACAGACTGACAGTCTGCTCAATGCCGAACACGAGTCCCTTCACATTTTTAATCCTGATTCTCTCCCGTGTTAATGCTGCATGGAGTGAAAAACAGTGCGGTCATGTTTTCTCATAAAATTATCTTTTACAAAATGTGCAATTATTCCGCATGTGTTTCTTCTTTCACACTGGTGCTAACAGAATTCAAGTCTGCAAAAATCCTCCTTGCAGGCGTTCGTAGGTGGTTGCTAAACATGGCTCGGTTATTCTTTGTTCACAATAAAGCTACAACTAATTTTTGATGGAAGCCGCTGATATGAAGCTACAAACCAGCACCTGATGATTGCTGTTGCTGTGTGACGAGCACGGTGAGCAACAAATCAATGTTAAGCTGACCTCAACATTTTTCATTTGCTCCTTTGACGTATTCTCAGACACACACATGCCAGTCATTCATGTGTGCCAGTGGATAACGTCAGCAAACGTTAGATGCAACTTGGTGACAGTGTAGCTAACCATGCTTGGTCATCTCGTGACCGTTCTTTGTTTGTAGTATGAATTCAGTATCAATTTAAGTTAAGGGTTAGTGTGTATAAGTTTAGCCATTTCGACTGACATGTTAGCTATCAGTGATCGGGCAAGTTCATTGTTACTTCATTGTATTTTACTAATTTAAAGGCGTCCTGCCAAACTTCACTCACGTGTGGTTAGTAAACCTCAGTTAGCTCATTCTGTTGCTCATGTTTGCACTGCAGACAGCATAAAAGATGTACGTAGCTTCTGAGCCTGAAAGGCAAAGCCATCCGGGACCCTTCGTTCTCTCCAATGGTACAAAAGGAATTCTGGTTCTATGGGGTCTCACCTCTGTAAACACTTTCCTGATGAGTTTCTGGCCTCAGCCGCTCATTTCAGGTCACACTGAATAAACATCAAGTCCATTTTGTAATTTTTGGTCATTCTAAAGGCCCTTTCACACCGGACGCGTAAATTCCGTGCGAATGTTTCGTGCGTTAAAAATATTTTTCGGACTCTCCTGTTCTTAATGCAGCCGTTCACACCGACCGCGTCATTTCACAGGATGAATTTGCGGCATTTATTTTTTCGGATCAAGTTCGATTTTTCTGACTTTCGCAAGCGAACAAACAGGACTAACCAATCAGAGTGCTGCATTTAGCAGCATGCGAGGTCATAGCTCAAAACACGAACCGATGTACTGAATATACAGTGATGTGGGAACAATAAAATCATAATATTTTACCTCAGACACACAGCTACACGCTGCTCCGGGTCAGTCGGCTCTCTGATATTATCCTCTGCCTCCTCACATGTGATCCCAACTCTGCCAACAAGAGCTCAAACTGTCCCACTGACATCCAGAAATTTGAGTGAAAGCATCCGTGATGCAGCTTCAGCTCCGTGATCAAACCATGAAACTCTCCCTGCTGCTGCTTTCTTATGAGTTGGATGAACCCATAAACTCTGTTTCTTCCTTCTCTTGTTTAGAAACATCAGGAGCATTACATCATCACTTGATGTCGACTGCATTTTTTTTTCCACCGTGCGTTATATAGGGAGGATTTAGTCACAAAAACGCAACGCGTCCGGTGTGTATATAGGTTACACGACAGGTTCGCATCCGAAAGATTCGGAATTTCGTGTCGTTTTTACGCAACGCATCCGGTGTGAAAGGGCCTTAAGAGTCAGAAAGGAGGATTGTCCCATGTGTGCTCATTAGCCAAGTCATTAAGTGCGTATTTTCATAGTCAGATCCACACCTCATTTGTCACATGGGGTTTCAAAACGCCAAGATAGTGACAGAGAAAATTCTCATCTAGGTTTATAATGGGACTTGACAAACCAACGGTTGACGTCACGCTGAATCCATCCATCTTTTATACCGTCTATGGTTTGCACATGGCACATGCTCACGCTATGTCTACAAGCCAGCATCAGTCGAAACTTTAATAAGACACACAAACCCAAAACTTTTCTACACCTCTGTAAGTCCTGTATGTTGTGTATCTTGTACACAACATACAGTTGTGTATCTTTGTTTGGTCATTTAGAGGCTATGAGCTGAGCCATCCATTGTTAAGGTCTTTTTGGCTGATACTGATAAAATATCACAAATAGGTGATTTACAGAGGTGTAAGTCCTGTATGTTGTGTATCTTGTACAACAACTGAGAGAACAGCTGCAAATCTGAGTATTATTGTGAGTGCAACTCATTTTCCCTGACTCTCAGACTCAGTGTTGCCTTGATACAGTTGTGATCAAACGTTGACGTCACCATCATGGTAATTTTGGGCTTTGAAAGATCTCTTAGAACTGTTCTTTTTCCAGGGTGGAATAATTGTACAGCATACGTCTTCAGTGGCTTTAAAGAACAAGAATTGGGTGTTTGAACTTATTTAGGTTTTCTCTAATCTGCACAGGGTCAAACTTAAATATACAGGCTCAAATATATATACATACACCCCCACTAATATTTGGTTAAATGTCTCTTAGCAAGTTGCACCTCGACTAGACACTTTTGGTAGGCATCAACAAGCTGCTGTAATTCTGGCTGGATCTTTGACCTCTGACCTCTGTTAGAATTGGTAGAATTCATTTAAAGTGGGTTGGTTTCCTGGCACTGACCCGGCCTTTAAGCACAGTCCGCAAATTTTCAATAGGGTTGAGGTCAGTGCTTTGGGAAGGCCATTCCAGAAGCTAAATATTAGCCTGCTTTATCCATTCTAAAAACAGTTTTTATGTGCGTTTGGGATCATTGTCCTGTTTGAACACCCAACTGTGTCCAAGTTTTGATGTGAAGTTGAAGAATTTGGAGGTCCTCTTCCTTCTTCATTATTCCATCCACTTTGTTCAGTGTACCAGCACCTCTGGCAGCAAAACAGCCTGTTACATTCCCCTAAAGAGTCCAGGGGGTTTGGGGAAGTAACAAAAAGTGTCCGGGTTGACAGAAAGGTGACATGAAGGCAAAACTGTTAAAATAAAAGATTTGCATAATGCTACCACCACCATGCTTGACAGCTCACTTTTATTCCTGCAAACCTGCAAACCTTATCTCCATTTGTTTGGTCATTTAGAGGCTATGAGCTGAGCCGTCCATTGTTAAGGTCTTTTTGGCTGATACTGATAAAATATCACAAATAGGTGATTTTGTATTCTGTATGCTCTCACATGACTCCTGCTCCCAAAAGCTGTACAAACACCACAGCAAATATATAAATAATCACTGGTTTGTATCCTAAATGTATGTTTGTAATTTGCTCGTGCAGCATTTTGAGTTCTAATATCAGCAAGATATGAAAATGTGCTCCACTTTACCCTGTAGGAGATCATCTGGAGATGATTCACACACGGTGTGACAGACACTTTATATTAAAACAATAACTCACTGAAAACAATATCATATGAATGGACTTCCAACCTACCAGCCATATCTCTGTGTTTTCATTATAGGAAAATCTTTTTATTTCCAAAGTGAATGTATTTTATTTTTCATACAGACAGATGCTTTTCAAACTGTGTTTTCAAAGTGGGATTTCTGTTTGTGTCCTTTAACTGGATTTCTTTTTGTTGCCTAAAATAACTCATTGCTGGACTCTTCCATAGTTGTGCGTTAATCGTGACAGTCCTAATCCATTCCCCTTCTGGAGCTTTGCTGCTGCTCTTTTCTACTGGACTGTCTTCATATTTATAATGAAAAATGTGACACAAATCTGCTTCTGAAACACAACTTCAACACTTTCTGTGTTTTCATTGCTCATCGAGGTCACGCCCTTCTTTTTTGAAACCTTCTGCCATCCTGTTTCCACTTCTACCTTTAACAGCTTTCAGGATTAATGCTATTAATATTTCAATCAATTATTCATCAGTGACCTTTCAGTGTCTTCATTTAACTCCACGTTCATCCATTATACTTAGTTTTGATGCTCATTCTGCTAAATATCCCTTTTTCCTGTGCAGGAAATGACACCAGCTGTTCACGTGCTACACCAGTCAGCTACAGATAAAGTAAATACTGTGGATTGTTATCTAAGGCTTTCATAAAATATGCTTCCTCCATCCTGGACAAACACTGTAAGCATTCATTGAAAGAAAAGGCGTGGAAAGAAAATGAAGCAAAATAGAGAGAAGACAGACTGAGGCGCGATAGTGTGTGTGTGTGTGTGTGTGTGTGTGTGTGTGTGTGTGTGTGTGTGAGGTAGAGCAGAGAAAACAGTGGAGACTAAATCCTCTTTCCCCCCCTGACTTTAATCTCTCCATGGGCTGAGCCTGGCAGTTCAGACCTTACAGCAGCTGTCAATCAAGATGAGTGACGGGTGGCAGGGCCGCAGGTGGGGGTGGGGGGTGTTCAAGGCCGTGTGTTATGACAACTGTAGGTGTGTGTCTACAGTAAGCTTGTTAAAGTGTCAGAGTGGGATGGGCATGGATGATGGGGAGGGGAGAAAAACTAAACTGATGAAGCGATGCTTCGACTTTTTGTGTGACGTGAACAATTCAAAAAGCTGATAGGCAGTGGATGCCCTACACGAGCCTGCTGTTACAGGTCCATTATGCTTGTGTGGCCACTAGCTGCTCTGTCTTTGGACTCTTATTGACTCTTTACACTGACTTCTTTTATATGTTTTTAATTAAAATATTTTTGTTGCCATGCAAATTGTAACACATCAGATGTATATTTAATTTTCATGCATTATAGCATTATATTGGCAGATTGATTGTCCATCAATTCATCCATCAATCTATCCATTTTCTTAATTGATAATCTAATTCAAGGTTGCGGGGGGTCAAGGAGCAGGTTGTTTATCTGCAACAGAGCTAACACAGAGAGACAGACAACTATTCATGGTCATAGTCATACCTATTTAGAAAAAATACATCTTTTTTTTTTCTTTCAGCTCTAAATTTGGTTATTTTTCAGGTTAGGATTTAAAAACTTAAAAAAATAGAAAACATTTAGCTGAGAGGAGCTTGCCAAACTAACACAGCTTATATGTTAGGTTAGTTTTTGGGATTTGTTGCTATTTACCAAAAAAAAAAAAAAAAATAGTAAGCTTATCAAAAGCCAGCCTTCATTTTCCCTGGTGACTTTGCACTCAATGGCAGACAGGCTGATGCTTAATTTATGCTACCAAGATTGTGTCCATGCGTATGTATTTGCCTGCAGAGAGCCTATGGAGAGTGTTTTCAATCACTCCAAATGAGCTTCTGTGGTCCTCCAAAATACCAATATTGGTACTCGACATGGATGGCACTGTGCCTCCTTTCGAATGTTGATTGGCTGACAATTGGGCGACAACAGGGAAGAGAGTGACAGCAGAGTTCAGCAGGAATGGAAGAACTATGAAAAAACATCAAAGTAAAATAAAAAATTTTAAAAATGATAGTATGTTTTTAATACTTCTGCTCTTTTTACATTATAACTACGCTCTTCTCTGTGGCTGGCTGACAGACCAACAACTGCACAAGCAAGAGTAGCCCACAGACTGTACCACATATTTTTGACACTGACCCTATTTAACACTCACTCGCGCATGTAGACGGGCAGTCCATAACTGCCAACAGAAGTGTTAGCGTCTATTGCTCTTTGGAATTTGTGCATACATCTCTGCTGATTGGGTCTTCACACTATAGATGGAGAGGTGACTGGATGCAAGTTAGTTTCAACAGAAGCTGGTCATGTGATTCTCATGATTAGCACTGTTGTCGCACAGCAAGAAGGTCCTGGGTTCAAATCCACCATCTGGCCTTTCTGTGTGTTGTTTGTATGTTCTCCCCATGTCTGTGTGGATTCTCGCTGCACTCTAAAAAGTGTATGTGCAGAAAGTTGAAGTCATTTAAAATTTTGAATGAAAATCTAAATTTTTGCTTTAGCCGTGGAAGAAATGGAAAAAACAAAAGAAGCAGAAATGTAGATTGTTTTCACTCAAAAGTTTAAGTGACTTCAACTTTCTGCACGGACACTTTTTACTGTGCGGGTACTCCGTTTTCTTCCCACAGTCCAAAGACATGCAGTTAGTGGGGTCAGGTTAACTGCTGTGAGTGTGAACGGTTGTCTGTCTCTCTGTGTTAGCCCTGTGACAGGCTGGCGACCTGTACAGGCTGTACTCTGCCTCTCACCCTATTATAGCTGGGATAGGCTCCAGCCCCCCACCCCGTGACCCTGGAAAGGGTAAACATGGTAGCCCATAGTATATTAATAGTATATATTAGCCTAGCTAACCAGCAGTCTTTTGATCTAGAAAATGAATGGTTGTATGTAGGATATATTAAATACACAGTTTATCATTCACTTCAGTATCACGATTAACATCCACATGAACTGTATTTAAAATGAAAGTATACTGCAACATTAAAAATGAATAAACAAGATGAGTTTAAATTGATAAAATTAAACGTTAGAACACTGACAGTGATTTTAATCACTCAATAAGGAGGGCAAAAACGAGAGCAGCCTCAGACAATATAACAGGAAGCAAGATGGAGAGGCTGTGCTATGTGTGAGTAAACAGGAAGCACTGCCACAGCAAAGAGATAAGCAATGAAGGACTGATCAATAACACAGCAGAATGTTAGACTGGGAAGATAAATGTGTTGAAGAGCAACAGGAACAGAAAACATGGAGCATGTGAGAGCACAGGTCTCACATGACTTAGTTTATTATTTAATTCAGGTAGTGTTGTTTTCAAAAGGTTTCTAAGTCTTTCATTTCAGGATATGATGAAAGAAAGTTTTTTAAATTAATGCATCGCTAGAACATTAATAATATTTGATAACAGGAGGCATGGAGAGTCAGCACAGACTGATTATTTCCATTTAGAAAATTCGGATTCATTTTTATATACAAAAGTAATCCTAATAAATACAAATGTATCCCTGAGTGTCAGCGTTCTTTTTTTTTTTTTTCCAATAATAATAATAATAATAATGATATAAATCTGGTTTAGCTGGTAAAATCTTTAGAGAGACTGTTTGGGGAAATAACTACTTAACAAGAAACAGAGTTACATAAATAAAATGTAAAATGAATATAATCATTCAAAGTCATTGAGAAGAAACATTAAATTACAGGAGTGCAGGAACTCTTATCTCCCAGTTAAAATATTTTCCTTCTGAAATCAGAAAAAGGATCTAAGATTACAGCAGTGAAAATGCAGCTAACATAGCAACAAAGCAGTTCAATATTAAACCACAAATATCCAAAACTCGAGGAAGACTTTCCTGCTTTATTTCCTAGTTTAAAACACCAGTGGTATAAAAGTTGAGCATAGCCACCGTGATGCCACCCACTGGTTTTCGACATTCTGAAGGTTCAACGTTAACATTTTGCCAGAGTGCTAAGTTTCTAGCTATCTGTCATGTTGTGGAGTGTAGCAGGTTAGGACTCAATACAAGACATGGTGAGACAGAGTTCAAAAATAAAAGTGGAAGCAAAACAGTTCAAAAAGTAACAAAAATCCAAAGGTTGCAGGGAAGCAGACAGGCAGGTACACAGTTCAACATGACAAAAGACCAGACAGGACACACCGAGGGTTAAAGAGGGAAGTGGAAACAGCTGGGCAACAAGGCACAGGTGAAACTAATCAAGAAGAACGAGACAAGGAAAGTAAAATGAGAATCAAAACACAGAAGTCAGTTACCAAAATAAAACAGGAAGTCACTGACTGAACATAACAAATGTATACGAAATAAATTCTAATGAGAATACTAATGGAAAATAAATAAATAACCTGAAACAACAAACTAAAGCCCAAGATAAAAAGGAATGTGAAAATCAAATATAAACCATGAACAGACTGGAGCATCAAATAATAAACAAATTAAACTCTGGGTCAGAGACCCACTGACTCTAACAAGCTTCCTTGATTACTAAACTTCATTCATAAATTGCATAGGTGCAATGCAGAGACACACACTGGCTAATTGGAGCCAAGAAATGGACTAATGAAATAACAGAATTTCACTCAAACATGGACACAACTCCTTGGATGGCCTGAACCACACAGCACAGCTCGTCTCGTGGCAGTTTGTGAAATACCCAGAAAAATAAATCAACTTTTTCATGTTCATGGACACAAATTATGTATTTTTTTATGGTCAGTAATGCATTTCAATAGGAAATAGATTTCGTGTCAGAGAAAGCAGAGAGGTGTCACCATGGTAACAAGGAAACAGTTCTAAAAGATGTATTTAAGCCCAAATCATTATATTTTTCCAAACCATCCAAGTAATTTTTAATGCCTAAGCAGCATATTTGTAATTAATAACATATTTAAGAGTCTTGCAACTAATCTGTGAAAAACTGTAAAGTGTATAATTTGAACTTGGTCTCACACATGAATGTCAAGACAGCGAACTCCTCCTCCTCCTCCTCCGCACTGTCTTTCAGAACCAGCCTAAAGTGGCACCTGGAGGAACTGCAGGTTTTGTTTTTTTTATCGTGGTAAAAAAGGAAAAAGTAAAAAAAAGCAACCCCCCCCCCCCCCCCCCCCAAAAAAAAACATCAATGAAGTACTTAAAAGGCAACTTCTAATTCTAACCTAGTTAAGCATCAGTGATTTCTGCTCAGCTCACATGTTTTTATTTCCCACTCTTTCATAACCTGAATCTTACTCATCACTGCTTTGTTCACCTGTAATGTTGCCAGTCTGTGTACTCACACTCATTCTGCTGTTTAGACTCATTGTTAGCAGTTCTGCAGTACAGCATCAGCCACGTGGCTGAAATGTCAACATAAATATTTTAAAGTGAAACCGCATACAAGGCAGAGCAGACAACACACACACACACACACACACACACACACACACACACACACACACACACACACACACACACACACACACACACACACACACACACACATAGCATGAAAGAGGAAAAGAGGCTGTTTTTTTTCTCCATCTCTTTTCCCGGCGCATGTTCAATTATTAAATGCTGTGACGACTCCATGGGGATCGAGTCAGAGGCAGACAGACAGACAGAAGGTGGGGCAGAACAAGGAGATAGTTATCAAGCATCCAGCCGTGGTGCTAATTGACCTCATGTCTGTTCATTTCACAAATCTTATAACAGGATCTGATTGATGGATGGTGAAAATGAGCAGGAAACTTACTTTGTAGGTCTCAAAAACGGGTTCTTTGCTAATTTACAAGCAAGTTAAGAGTTTTACATCGTCATAAGTCATCAAAATGAGGACGTCTTACAGTGAATGTAGAACATGACAGTTCTATAGCACAATAAAATTATAAATCCAATTTTTTATTTTGCAGTGGCATTCTACTAAAGATTCTCCACCACAAAACCTCACTGAGTGCAGAAGTCGGCGATCTGTTGGTCTCTTTGCTGTACTTTACACTGCAGCAGAGTAGACTGCACAAAGCTTTAATTTTCCCAGAGTTGAAACCTGCCGGGTGGTTACATTTAAATCAGCGATGAGCCGTATCAGAACAAAAACTTGTCAATATGATTTGTGCAATAGAAAGAAAAATGCATTAGACTTATAAATGAGCTCTGATTGGACCAGATCTGATTATTTGCCTCATTAATGTGAGTGAAGGAAACAAATGAGTCTGAGCTGGTTTCTTTTGTGTCCTCAGCGCTCGTCAGCTTCATCCCGACCAGCAGCAGCAGCAGCAGCAGCAGGATCTCTCTCTGTCAGACTGCAGAGTAACAGCCACATATATTTTTCATGGACCATAACTCTGGCTCCTCTGTGTGTGTGGCTGTATGAAAAACTGCCTGGCAGCACATCAGAGCAACAAAAATAGACCCCTGCCTCCTTTCCTGATACTTTTTCTTATAACTAGAATGATGGTGCTCCTCCCTCATTCATCTTAAATAATTACTGATCCCAGAGGAAGAAGGTCAGGGTTAGCAGGGGAGCAATTTCAACTCAGGCTAAATTGTATTCCTACTTTTCCAGAATCCTGTATCACTTTGCATGTGCTGAATTGTGTTTTCTGCCCCTGAAATAGGCATGTGTATGTGGTCACCGGCTTCACCACTGAGCCACCCAGGCGCCCTCTAAAGAGTTCTTTGATGAAACTGGTTGCCATCAGTGTGTACTGTATAGGAACAAGATTGAGGTTCTTTTTTCTTATGATCTCTATGTGGACACTGACATCTAATCCAGGGGTCTATGTAATTAAAAGGTTTCCAGTGATTTGAGTGTGCATATAGTTTTATCTGATACATCCCAGGACAAGGAAGCAGTGCTGCTGACCGTAGTTTTTTCATTGCAGAGATTAGAGATTACTGCTAACACCTGTACCTTTGTTTGTCTTACTTTAGTTTGCAGACAGGAACAGAATTAGGTGACCTTTAAAACTGTGGGACTGATGTTTTCTTGTATCATCTTAGTGCATTTAAACCTTGAATTAAGCTGTTTTTCTCAGTCCAGATGGGTTATCTGTTTATGAATGACATGCTAATGCTAGGTGTAAATGGGGTATTAATTGTGCTTTAATTTGAATGTGATCAAATGAATTAATTAACAGTGCTGCTCTGCCATTAAACTTTTCCTCCAGAACTACTTTTTGATGGACAACTAGCTTAATAACGCCAGATCCCCCCTTCTCCCACACCTTAGCCACATGGAAAAGAAATAGCAAAAACATATACTACATGTGTAAGTTTTAGATCTGCAGTACAACAAACTGCACTGTGTATTCTGACATCTTTCTATCAGAACCAGCATTAGCTTTTTCGACAGTTTGAGCTGCAGCAGCTCGTCTGTTGGATCAGACCGCAAGGTCCAGTCTTCACTCCCCACGTGCATCAGTGAGCCTTGGCCACCCATGATCCTGTCACTGGTTCATCACTGTTCCTTCCTTTGGCCACTTTTGATGGATAATGACTACTGCAGACGGGGAATACCCCACAAGAGCTGCAGTTTTTCAAATGCTCTGACCCGGTCATCTAGCCACAACAATTTGGCCTTTGTTAAACTCGCTCAAATCCTTCCGCTTGCCCACTGTGTTTCAAAACTATTTCAAAATATTATCAATATTTATTTTTTGTTAGTGTTGTGGGATTTTTCGTGTGCACGCAGATGTTCGATCAGCAGTAGGAGTAATTGCATTCAGCTCAGTTTAACTCTGTGTGATGAAGGGAATGCAGCCCTTTCATTGGCTGGGAGCCAGTCCAGGACAGCAGGTTGAAGGTGGCTCCTGTAAATGCTCTGTAAGGTGTTTGTTGTATTTCTCCGGTGTAGTTTGCATTCATAAATCTTTTGTCACTCAAACTTGGACTGAATCCTGAAGCAAAACTCTCCCACTAATGACAGCATCGTGAGTGGTTATTGTTTTTTTTTTCAATCTGAAGACTAGCTAATATGGTGAAATCTGATTCTTTCCCAATGCTTCAGGTGCTGTTCAAAGCAGCTTTTAGCCAACAGATTTTGTAGTGTTGTTGGTGCACTAATTTGCCCCTCTCCTTCTTCTTCTCCTCTCTATTTCTTCCAGTTTTTCTTCTTTGAGGTCAAAGTTCAACAGTCATCATGGCAGACGAAGCGGACATGCGCAATGAGCTGGCCGATCTGCAGACACGCGCAGACCAGATAGCTGATGAGGTACAGTAGAAGACACATTTTTTTGCTAAAGTGTTCCTCACTTTTTGTCTTACACATGTTGTTACAGTGCTGGAGGGAACCTCTGTGAGCCACAAGCACCGTGTTAAGACTCCTCTAAAAGCTCAGGATCAGCAATTCTTTTATATTCTTGGTATTGAAAGGTGATATCCTTCAGGGCAAAAAAAATACACTAATTTTTTTTGTGTCTGTGACTCAGAATGGGTGGTACAGGTACACGGTGTTTCTTACACATAGAAATTACTAGGGTGAGCTGCCCGGGTATATTAACAGCTGCCTGGGTATATATTGCAATTTATATCTATCTTTTTCTATTGGTGTGAAATGAAGATGTAATCAGTTCACTCTATTAGCTAATTAGCAATCTCATTGTACATCCTGTATAATGACAATAAAGACATTCTATTCTATTCTATTCTATTCTATTCTAACTCTGGTCCTTCCTGTTTAGTGTTTCTGTGTGGTCAGGTGGGTTAGATTGAGCTTGTGGTAGTCAGACTCCAGTTCACCATCTGGACTGCATCTGGAGACAGTAGCACTGCCTTTTTTTGAGGATCTGTCACAATCTGGAGGGTTAGTCTAGCCAGAACCTGCAACAGGTGAAGAACTGCAGTAACGTCCATAATTTGTTGGACAAAGACAGTTTTTGCAATATTCGCCTCTGTATACACTACAGTAGATGTTAAATCAAACAGTAGAGTCAGTCACTGTACAGACTGATTTAAAATTCACTGTGATGGTGTAAAGAGGAAAAATTACAAAAATGGTGCTGCTGTGTTGAAGCTCACCAAGGTTGCAGCACACACAACAGGGACTACTGTCACCAGCTGGATCTAAGATGGAGGAACTGGAGGCCATTCACAGGATGATGAACTTACTAGAGAGACAGCTGCACATTATTTATAGTATATACATTTTATTATTAATAATTTATTTAAAAGAACTTGCAGGTGCCTGCTACATCTATAAATACAATATAGATACAGTGTAATTTTGTGGGAAACACTGCAATTCCAAATCATTATGGTATCTATAAAATCTATCAGCTGTTGTTTAAAAGTAACTAATTATTCACTTACATCAGCTGCAAACATGCACTATGTTCTTTCAGGCAGTAGCGCCAACTTTTAACTTATAACAATGTAACTCGCTGGCAAAGCTATGACAGAAATGAGGGAAAGCACAACTGTGAGGCAAACTGTAACCCCCAGTGAAAACAGATTTTTCTGTGACATGCCAATTATAACCTGACATTTCAAAATGGACTGTTCTCATCAGGACACAAATGTATCTCCAAAGCCTGCAGGCTGACAGATACAGCTGCTCTAATGTGACCTCGGCTTGTTTCAGCATTTGGTTCTCTAAGAATCTTTCATCAAGTCTGTGCTTTTTTTGGATAAGGAAGAACTCTGCCCTTTTATAATGAGCTGAGAGGAGCTCAGGAAGAGCAGATAATTCTGTGCTGCAGAATAATGGATCAGCTCAAATGGCCTTATTAAAAATTCATGAGGAGATAATGCAGAGCCAGTGATGGGAAGGGAGGAAAGGAAAAGAGGAGAAATGAATGGAAGGATGGATTGATGAAGCAACAGGAGGTAAAACAAAGAACAGTAGGAATCATCAGGAAAGAAACATTCAGGTGTAATTTTATTACCGAGTGCCACTCATTCGTCTTAGCATATCGCCTGTTTTCCCTTTCCACCTGCTGACTTATGTTTTTAATACATTATCTGCATTAACACACTGAGATGCTGTAGAGATATTTGTTAGAGGTGCTGCTCTGAGCGTCTGTGTTTGCTCTCCTCTGGACTCTAAGTTAATCCGTTGCTCTGTCTCTCTCTGCAGTCTCTGGAGAGTACCCGGCGTATGCTGGCTCTTGTGGAGGAGGTGAGTCCAGTGATTCAGTGTCACACATCACATTAAGAGATACAAATAACATGAGAGGAAAAAGCATGCTCAGAAGAATGATTTGTCTTGGTATTTGCATTTTCTGATGTTTACCAGTACTATGAGATGTTGTTGTCCTTGCACATGCCCCTGTGCTGTACTTCTGCTTTATGTTTGAGCTTGAGTTTTCACGTGGATTTAGTTGGTTAGTCAGCCTGCTCATTACGCTGGCCAGAGTGTTTGAGGGGTCTCCGGGGTAAAAACGTTAAATATTGCAAAATATGTCATTTTATTTAATTTTCAAATATTCCTTTTTAAAATTTATTATTAAAATGTTCAAATAAAGTGTTTACAGAAACCTTTTTCACCTTTTTCTTTTCCCCAAGGCTTCACTTGATTCTTTTCAGTTCAGTTTCCATTTATAACTGATAAAAGGAAAAACATGACCCAAATGAATCATTTATATTTTTGGGAGTTGGATCTCTCCTGTGTGTAGATTTGTGCTGATTATGGACACAGGTGTTTGACAGCTCCAAACAGACAAAGAAATATGGTGGATACCGGTATAGTGACTTCACAGGCCTAGTTGCTCAGTCTCCCTTAATCTCTTGTCTCTGGTTTACACTAAATGTTGTCCCTCAAATGCTTAAGAGAACTTAGAGTCAACAGTCTAACAGTCCTGTTGGACAAATTCAGGGAAAAAATGGCGATCGTGCTCCTGGTTGCACTATTGACCTGATTTGGAGACTTTGAAACTGTTGATTGTTTAGTCTGTGGATCAACCTTTATCATAAGAAATGATCCTCAACAAACAAGTATGATGAGTTTGCCAGAGTTTGATGGATGAGGTTTGTGGTATAATCAAAAATGCACAAGTGGTCAAAACTCCCATAGAGGGATCTAAAAAGTAGTACAAGTACAGAAGTGCTCAGCGGATTTAAGCTGCACCAGTGTTTTCTGTTTCTTCATGTGATCCAGATTGGCCCTATGATGTTGAGATCAGAGCTCTGGTTGGGACACCATCTGTTGCAGGACTCATTGTTCTTCTAGTTGCTGAAAATATTTCTTTATAAATCTGTCACCAATTAGACTCTTCCACGATTCAAATCATGCTTCATTTCATTGAGCCAGGAAAAACAGAATAAGATATTGTTTGTTTGTTTTTTAACCTTTAGCTGACATGTAAATAGGATGCTGTTAATTTCAGTGCTGCCAAGCTGATAGCATTAAACAGCCGTGCGTCAGTCCTCTATTTACTGTTCACACTGGCTGCAGAGGCAAAGACATGGCCCCACTTTAACCCCTGGACAAGCCACCATGTCTAATGAGAGAAAGCCATGGGGGACAAATGGAAGTCCGTGGGGACACCGCTCCACAAACAAAGCTCTTCAGCGAATTAATTTTTTTGGCTTTTGAAGATAATGCAGAGTGAATGCCAGTTATATGTTTCAACTGGTTCCAAGTTGAATAACAGGCTGTGTTTCCCTGTGATGAAGCCAGACTTTGTTAAAAACCAGTGAAATACGTAGAGACAAACCACCACTGTGTCGTCTTTCTGTCTGGCTGTATTCCTTATTGCTCTCACTTAGCATATCTCCTGAGAAGTGCCCTCAATCAAGTGAAGCAGTAAAGCAGCACAGATTATGGATGAGACTCATCATGCCTCCTTCGATAATGCTACAAATACGTCTTCAGTCTCAAAGTTTTACATTTTTCACAGTATTTGGAGATAACGATGTTTCTCTTTCTGACCTCACAGTGCACCTTTAACTCATACAGGAAACAGTGAGCATGTGCAAGTAATCCATGACATCTGTACTCAAAGAGCTTATAGTGAAGCTTACACTAATTTACTGCGTTGAAGCACAGTCAGAGTCAAACCACTTTTTGTCTGAGGGTTTGTCTTAGATCTGCTTATTCAGCTGTGAACGGGTCTAACGCTGCATCAAATCAGTATCGAGAGAAAATCTCCTCAAATATGTGTGCCTTATGAGTTAGTGTTGCTGATACTGGTTTTTATAGTACGTGCCTCTTCTGTGAAGGTTAAGCAATAATATAATTAATACCAAAAAGTTTAATATCACTTAAAATTTCTGCATATAGAGGTAATGGTCAGCTGTTGAAAGGCAGCTGTAAATTTGGACTGTAAATCTGCTTATTGGTCAATACTTTTTAATGATTTTAAGGAAAAGTTTCAGATTAAGAGAATTTGCTTTCTTACTGAGACAGCATCAATACCACTCTCAGGTCTGTGCATTAACGCTGAAACGCATACTGACAGCGATTAGCATAGCTTAGCTAAACCACTGGAAACAGCTAACTAAACAAACTCCAAAGACCAGCATGTTTACTTATTAATGCAGTTAATCCATACAAAATCCAAAGTGCATAAAAACAACATGATGTGAATTCATGAGGTTTTTGTGCTGGATTTTTGTTTTTATTGCACTAAAAGCAGAAGAGCATGGTGGTAAAGTACAAAGTGCGTCCAGGACAGAAGCAGCTGCATTATTACTGCTAACACAACATTGGCTCTTTGCAACCATCTGTGCAGATAGCATATAAGCACAAAGCTGGTGAAGAACCCAGAGTGATGTTAAAACTGAGCACATGCAGACCCTAGCCCAGCAGCGAGAGCCTGAACTTCAACACTGCACTGACCAATGGATTTGTTGTGAAAAATTATGCATTTTGAAGGATAATCCTACTCATTAATAAAATAATGATTTGCTTTATTATTAAAACACAACAGAAAGTAAAAGATTGATGAAATAACCTTGATTGATTGATGTATAATAAATCCAAACCTTCACCTCCTTTGCTGGAACCTTCCTACAGATACTTGATCGATCGCACCCCCCACAGTCAGCTTTAGCTTCAGATAGATTATCATAATCTTTCGCATGAACGAGTGCCACGTGCAAATTTAAAGACTTCACATGCTCACACAAAAACACCCAAAAGAGAACAGATGAGTAAATCAGGCGAGTGTGTGTTGAGGCAGCAGAGAAAATATTAAATGAGAAAAGCTAATCATCATAAAAAAATTGCTATCCAGTTCTAATATCTATGCAGTATCATTATGCTTGGTTCATCCTTTGAGAAATGCATCAACTTTTTGTTGTTAGTTTCAGTTTTAGAGCCATAAAAGTGACACAAGCACATTATATAAGTTCTCTTTGGTAATTCTTTGCACATACAGCACACAGGTGTTTATTATTGATGTACAAAAGCATAAACACACTGGAGCATCTTTTTTCCTGCAAGCATAAGCCCACTTTTAATTATCATCATTATGCCTGAGCCATTCATTTTTTGCCACTTACAGCCAGTGATGTAATATGTCTTTGTCTCATGCAAATTAGGACACTTATTTCATTCTCAGGAACAACGAGTGACATGAGCTTGATTTTGTTTTAATGACTGCTAAATGAGCAGACAAGATGACTCAATCGCCCGACTCAAAGCTCAGTATAAAGGTTTAAAAAAAAAATAAATAAAGAGGTATCTGCAGAGGGAGTCTGCCAGTAGAAAATGTAGGAAGAGTAAAAACAGATGAACAGACACATAACAGAGGTGGGAATTCTTGACACAGAGAGAAAATGGCAGTAAGCGGGAGGAACACACTGGCTGTTTTCACTCACTCATCCACACTCTTTAGTGTTTGCTGCATAGTGAACTAACTAGGGAAAAAGTGCAGACAGCTGTTGATACATTGCAGATATTTCATGGATGTAACTCTGCTACATGATCATGCAACAGTGTTGCTGTTTTGGGTAAGTATTGTAGATGTGAAATTAGCATAACACAATATTGAAGTAAAAATGTACATCTGTGCATGCACCTCTTTATTCACAATATATTTTGGCTGATCAAACTGGAGCTGCAACTATTATAAACTAATCTTAACTATATTAATTATGAATTAATGTTAACCTTTAAATTTTACCCTTTCAGATATTTCATAATTCAGGGTACTTAACAACATACTGCTTATGTCCTTATACTTGAGAATGAACAACTAAAGTAGGAAGAATGGTTTGGGAGCAGTTTTGATATATTTTTTAAGAAATCCTGCTGCTGAGGCAGGAGTGGAGACGAGCCCCTGCGCTGCTGAGAATTGTTGCGCTCACTGCGAACTCTCTGCTGTAAGAAACTCATATTAGCTCCAAATCTGACAGCCTTTAATTTTTTCTGAAAAAAGATGAATAATAATGCAAGTTGAAGGTCTGAGCCAGTGGATGTAGTGCACAGCGTCTGAACATGATGATTCTGAAGTGCACTGTGCAGTGGATGAAATTTACATTTCAGCTCTACAAAATCGCCGTCTCACTACATAGTGAACGAGTGGACAATTCAAGCTCAGCAACTGGGCCACTGCTGATGTGAGTGACAGAAATAAACACAGACCTGAACCATTATCATCGTGTTACACGGCTCAGTGTAGTTAGAGACCTCCGTGTGCCGAGCACGTCGGGTCTGACTTCACTGGCAGGAAAACATTACGTCATGCACCATGATCTGCAAATAGCATATAAATAACTGAAAGCTATTTGACTTTAAGAAAAGCAGAACAGTCTGTCTATGTTCTTATAAACTCTTAAATGTTTGCTATTTTTTGTATTTTAAATCCACTGATTAACAGCAAAGTGGTAAAATTATTAGCTAAATAATATTAATAATGTATCAGCAGCAGAGAGATGTAGAGAGAAGAATAATTTGAAAAGGGTTCATGAACAAGGATCCACAGATATTAAAGTCCTTATGAAAGCTGTTATCTTCATGTCAGGCCTGTAGACACAGAAATGAAAAACTGCACCGCAGCTCAGGATGTGAACAAAGCGGACAAGAGAGGTGGAAATGAAGTAAAAGGATGAAGGATGGACACGAACACGAGAAGATCAAATGAGGGGAAACGTGAATAATAAACAGAAGGATATAAAGGAATCTGTGAGGGACATAAAGTCCAAATTCAATGTCTCTGTAAAGCAGATAGTAACATGATTTGGAGAATAAACTAGACAAGATGAACATGTTGTGTTATATTCATAAAGGCTGTTTTATGACTAGAAACAGTTACAGTGTATCAAATGCACCTTTTAAATTCATTTAATTCCCAATGTAAGCCTAAATAGAAGTAAAACTAGTATTGTTTTACCAATGTAATGAAATTTCAGACATCATCCACTTTTAAAGTGCTCATGAGCTACAATCACTGCAGCTCACATAAGTGGAATCATACCACATTCCATGTTTTCAGCTGTTTCAGGATTTCTGTTGTGTATCAGTGCTTTAGACCCAAGACCAATACTTTGAGTTAGCCAGACAGCAAAGTGCAAAGGTTAATGATACAGATGCAACATTGAGCCTCTAAGAAACATCTTACAATCAGGTCACCTTTAAGACAGCAAATATTTTGGGGGCAGAGCACAAATTAAGAGATAAAGATATTTTTTCCTACCTGCTTCACAGAGGTCTGTCTCATATATTTACAGCTGCTTAGCATCAAACTGGAGAGCAAAGCAATAATAATAATAATAATGAATATTAAAATATTCATCTAAATGAATCTATTGAAAGTGTCCTTTGTGTTCATTTTCTGAAATTACTCAATTGTCCGGTGACTTTATGACTCACAGTGAAGGGTGAAAAAGACCTGACAGTCTGCGAGCATGTGTGTCTTTAACTAACCATGCAGAAAAAAGTGATGTCACCACAAGAGACTCGGCCAGTTGGCGAGGTCGGATATCCTGTCCTGTAGTTCTGAAGCCACGACTGCCCTCGCATGATTTCCCATGATCTCTCCTGTGGAAACAATCAGCCGTCCCACGGGATTTATGCAAGTGTATCTGTAAACATTAGCACAGCTGAATATTATACTAAGAATTATTCATTTTTCTTCAGAAATCCTTCTAATTTTATTCATACAGAGATCTTCACACCTGACACATTTTTCCACACAGTCTGAGTAATACGAGCACTAGTCCCTATATCACTGCTCCAAGAAGGTCAGAGTAAAGTTCGATAAAAAGAAAAAAAAAAAATTATGGATGCGTAAACTGAATGGCCATTAGACTTTAATATTGCTCAGACGAGGCCTCGGGCTGACGGAGGCCACAGAGCTCTTGGTTGGTTGTGCGCACAGTACAACCAACCGAGAGCTTTTGGGTTTTGTGCTTGCACGATGTGTTTCTGAGTGTGTGCCAGCTCTGTAAGCCAAATCAGAAGTCGCATTACTCAAGCCTTATCAGCAAATCACTGAAAGCAGTCCAGTGAACACAGAGTAACAAATATAGTGCGCATTTGTGTATATTATATGTTAGTGATTAGGTTGTCATAATAAGCAGTGTTTTTCTTTTGTTTTGTTTTGTTTCCATGACTTAAAGATGATCATATATATATATATATATATATATATATAAGATCTAAATAAGATCTCATTTTTGAGAGTCTCTGCTTAATTTTTGAGTAATTGTCTGAAATTTGGGATCGATGCCAATCTCATATCTGTCTATTAAATGTGGAGCTTCACTTAGTGGTTAATTTAGCGCAAAGAGTGCGAGACTGGCTTGGGTCCTTTAATTAACCAGGAAGTGAAACTGTTGAGATTAATGAACTCCTTTGCAGGAGTGTCCTGGGCCTGCACAGGCGTCCTCAACCGAGATCGTGTTTTTATAGTGAGAGACTGGAGAAAACCCACACAGAGGAGCTTTGCTTTGTCTGGGCTTGTACCCAGGACCCATTTGAAAGTTGCCTAAATATCTTTTATGCTATAAAAACAAAAAATGACAGGCTGATGTACATTTTTGTTGCAGAGGTGCTTGTTTTGTCAACTTTGGACGCAACCAACTAACTGATCGTCTGGTTCAAGCTTTATATTTAGCACACGGACATAAGAGCAGTTTTGGAAAGCAAGAAACTGTCAGACTCCTGTTTCCTGCTGTGCTGCACAGGATCAGTTTCAAAAATGTGATTTCAAATTGCAATTTGACCCACTTCTGCTGCTGCTCTGATAGCTTTGCTGTGTTCTGCTCTGCTGACCTTCACTCATCTGTCACCTTTATTCCTCCTTTTTCCCTTCACTTCTCTTCTCTGCTGTCTTCCTTTCACCTCTCCTTCCGTCTGTCAGAGTAAAGATGCCGGCATCAGGACTCTCGTCATGTTGGATGAACAGGGAGGTAAGATGACAGGGAGAGATCGCTTTTACCTGCTCGACTCCTGATTCGCTCTTGCTGCATTTGCTGTACAATGGGAGAGTTGCCATCAGTACATCCAGTATATCACTGTAGATTCAAGTCAAAACAAAAGTCTCTTTTTTTTCAGGTGTATAATGTAGGTACAGCAATGAGAAGCCCGGGCAGCAGCTCCTGCCCCACAGCAGACCTAGACAAGGAGGAGTGAGAGGAAAAGGTTTATGCAAGCTCATCTGTGGAGACCTTTTGGTTCCTTTTACTTCCTCTAGATCAGTCTCGATGGTCTCTTTTTTCCATAATTTCAAGCTGAACTATACATTGAGTGAGTCTGGCTTTTAGGGAGGTGCCTTTTTTTTTTTTTTTCAAACACAAACCAAAACAAGAGAATCACTGCGCAACTGAATGCAGCACATGTTTTATCAGTGGTTGAAGCCAAAATTATAAGCAAAAGTTAAATTTAATTGTCTACATGAGTATACTGGATCTTACTGCCGAGCTTGCCTACTGCTTTGGCTCCCTGTACTTCACTTTCATACCTTTATATGACAGATACATGTTTATGGATGCACCAGTTTATCAGCTGAACTTTGGAATAGGCTGACATTAATATCATGAGATTCATTGGTGGGAGCGGTCGATGTTGGTCTGTTGTGTCCCGACAATGTTTGATGCAGTTTTTAAAATTTATATAAATGAATTTTTTCACATTCATGAATTATATGATGAAAACTTTTGAACTGTCATTTAGAATAAAGATTTTTGATTTCTTGGCTCAAAATAACAACAAAATTAACCAATAGGTATCAGCGATTGGCCAGCTTGTTATTTTGAACATACACACTGATACTAGCCCACATCTCACATTTGGTGCATCCCTACACATGATGAATTAAAATACTGATTATTTCTTAGCTATATGTTATGTTCATGTTTTAATCTGCTCTCTTAAACCTAGCTGACATGTTTGCAGTGCACCTCACTGATGGTCTGAGTGTTCAGAGGTCAGCTGGTGACAGATACTGTATGTCCTTTTTGTGAGGTAAAAATATATATATATGAGTATTAATGGCATACACACAAGCACTACCTGATCCATGTTTAACAATTAAAGGGGCACTCCACCGGTTTCACAAGTCAGTCGATTTATTGTGTGACTCAAGAAGAATCTTTTCGGGTCTTTTTTTGTCTACATGAGCTGTGAGTAAGCCAAACAAATAATGATTATCTCTGCAGACTTCTTCATTTTAGGATTCTCAGGGACCACAGTAGATGAAGGTACTTCACAACAAAGTCAAATTTAGAGAAAAGACAGAAAGAAAAAAAAAACATTTATTTCTATGTAACAGTCAATCTTTTTATGTTTCGTAATCCTCGGGTGGATCTGACAGCTACTTTGAGAACCACTTGGATTATTGGAAAGTATGCAGAATCCTGGATTTTTACCCCCCAAAGTAGGGATTGTAGATCTCAGGAGATCTCAGCCCCTGCTGCATTGATTGTCCACACATTGTATATGTGTACATAACTCTGTAGTATTCATTAACAGATGGGGACTGTCAGAGCTCAGTCGCTCCAGCTGTTTTAAAATTCAAACATAACCTAGTTATAAGTGTAACTGGAGATTTACGCATCACCGATTTAAAACATGTCATGCCAGTTGTGCGGACACCCAGTAACTAGCTAAAGAATAAGGTGAATGGAAAGCTTTATAAAGATTCACTTTAATAACTGTGTAAACTGAGTGGAGTTTAAATTAAATTTCATACAAAAAAAATAACCCTTACAACAGCAAAATGCTGTCAGTAACTTTAGTTTAAATAGACACACAGTGGTTATGTTAGTTCAACTGCATGAATGAAACTCTCCTTGTTTGCAGATAGAAAATGACTTAATAATAATCTTAATAATCAGCATCAGCGGTTATGCTAATTTAAATGGGCATTTTCCACTATTTCCAAAATGCATGAACTCTGAAAAACACATGATTCTCCATGTTTGCAGGCAGTCACCACTATACTAATTAAAAGGCTTTCTTAGAATGATGGAAAGGTTTTATGTACGAACTCTGTGATGCATTCATTAGTAGCTGGTGTGTGTGAAGGAAACTTTAGGTGTTAACTGTAGCATTTCTGCTTTTTTCAGATAAACCTTTACAAATCTATCTATCAAATGTCACATTCTGTCACATTTTATGAATTAATAATAACTACATTATTTGTGATGCATTCAATTTTGTGCATACTGAGTCATTTCTTTATTTTGAATATGGCTCTTTTGGTCCTCCATATAGGGAATATGTGTGCATATTAGGCAGGTTGTTCCATGCGTGAGAGAGTGCCCTAATTGGCCTACCAAAGGAGCAGATAGTCTATTTCCCTCTTCTCTCTTTCCTCACACCTACTTCCCCCCTGAGCAACTGCTGCCACAACACGCAGCTCACTGCTGTAATATCAGGAGAGCAATCAATGCACAGATTTAAATTACCTCTGCCTCTAAGCTAATATCCTCTCTACCTGACCCCACATCTTCCTCGCTCTCTCTCTGTCTACCTCTTCTGTCTTTTCTCTCTCCTTTCTGTCCATCCTTCTCCCTTTATTACTGATGATGATTTATTTGCAGAGCCTCCTTCATATATACCATGTTATCTACTTTAAGAAGTCCCTCCTGCATCTCCATTAAAGAAGATCACTGGGATGTAATATCTGGCCAAGCCTGTAGTAATTAGTACAGTCTTGTTGAAGTGTAAACTGGGCTGTGATTAATCCCTCTGCACTTTACACTAAACCTCATGCACGCACACACACACACACAGGTCACACAGGAGGAGATTTGTCACTTCTTGCCGTGATGTATTACCTGTGATGGAGGTCTTACTGCAGCTAATGAGCCCCTCCCTGCTTGGCTGTTACATGCTGGTTGACCTAAATTACAGCCAGACTCTGAGATGATGGATTATACGTACCTCTGCCTCAATGAACTTTTGAGAGCAGTGACATTTTAGCAAGAGCACTAAACTTTGTTGATCATGTTTCCAGTCTAGGAATGTCATTTATTTTAAAAAGTCTTTGCTTTTATACTTGAACTTAATTTTAAGAACACTCCAAGAATATATTACATGTAATTTAATTCTGAGAATTAAAAAAATTTACAAAAATTTACACATTTACATATCTCTGACGTATAGATCTCAAAATAACTTAATCTGGTGTCACCTCTTGTATATTACCAGTACAAACTGTAATTTAGTCAGGACTAGTAATGGGCAAGAAGAGAAGAGCAAACCTTTTATGAAGACCAGATCTTGGTGATCATTAATAGAGGAGATAAAGTCTACTAAATATTGCTGTTGACAAAGTTAAACACTCATCTTGGAAGTGTGTCGCTGCTGCGTTACATGAGGAACTGCAGTGTTTCTCACAGGCTTGGATACGTGTCTGAAATTGCAATACATCAGCAAGAAATTCACTTATGTAAGTCTAGACTTCATGTAGAGGAAGGTTTTAGATATAAATAATTAAGTGGTTTTCTGATTAACTCAAGGTCAGATTTTACCCCCAGTTGGTTTAAAAATAGGGCCCCTGCAGGCTGAAAATACACAGGAAGTGTAGTATGATTTATGTTTATAATAATAACTGGTCTGTTAATAAATCAAATTTGAAGTTTATCCTATTATTATTCTTTTTTTTTTTTTAAACTGGTAACTTGTTTTATTTGATGACGCTGAGACCGAGAAATAGATGCATCGACAGACTGTCATTTAGAGGGAAACAATCACTGTTGTCCTGTTTTTGAGCTGCTCGTGTCAGTGTCTCATTTACCTTAATTACCTCCACCTGCAAAAAAAGTTATGCATTCATTTGCGTGGAACTTTTTTACCCGAGGCGGGACTTGGCCTAACTTTGAAGTGATTAACTTTAGGAGTTGATCTAGAACCTGGGATATTTTGAAGGCTTCTTTTTAAGTAGACATTTCCCATCGTAGCTTCACACATAAGTATCAGACTGAAAGAAGAAAAACTGCGAGAGATTTTCTTGGTGTTCTCAAGAAAATCTCAGAAACTAATCTGGATCCAGATATCCCTCTTTATCCAGGGACTGAGTTCATGAATGCGGTAGAGGGAATTATAAGCCCTGGCTGAGGTAGTGTCAGACTGCTCTTGTTTCTGTCTTCACTGCACTGTTACAGCCAGAGTTGAGACAAAAAAATTGATACAACTGTATATTGTATCACTTCCTTCTGTGTTAATAATGCACTGGTGCCTAACAGTGATTTTTTATTAAAATATGCAGTCACCATAAATGGATTCCTCCATCAGTTTGAATGACCAGAGTAACTACTGTACTTCATGATCCTTTGTGGTGGCACCTTCTCTTGTAGCATTGTGTTGTTAAACTGCCTGATACGCTTTCACTCATGCACAGTAATAGTTTAACTTTCACGATCTTCACCATTTTTATGGAAGATTTGTTCATTCATTTCAGCATTTGTTTAAGTACTTTACCACATCACATTTTGAAGGGTTTTTTTTGTCTTTTTTGCCTCTCCTGAATCCATCCTTTTTTTCTTCTTTTGGATCTCAGGCTTCTGATCTGCCTAAGCCATGAATTTCTGTCTTTCACTCTCTTTGTCATCTGCATCTGTTCTCACTGACGCGCAGTAATATTAAGGCAGTTAAATTTGGCACACTAAATGACCTTATGTACACTTATGTACTGATTAGATGCTACTGATTCTCAACACCACTCAGATGATATACTTACTGAGAAAAGATGATCCTATGGGCTGAAGGTAGGGGAAAAAAGGCCATCATGAGCAATCCATGCAACAAAAAGTCACATGGAAAGCTACAGAAGAAGAAAAACTATGGCTCATTTGGTACTCCTAATGCTTTCTGCCTGCTTTGCCTTCTGCATCTAGCAAAAACAGTCTGCCTCTTGCAGTGTAGTGTAGAGCGCCAGACTTCGACACAAACCAGTCAACTTTATTTCAACACTCTCATGCCTTTGTCCTCACCAGAACAACTTGATCGTGTGGAAGAGGGCATGAACAAGGTGAACGCAGACCTGAAGGAGGCCGAGAAAGATTTAAAAGATATAGGACAATGCTGTGGTCTGATTTGCCCATGTATTAAAAAGTAGGTACCGGCCAGGAGTCGTGCGCTCTTGCCTGTCCAGTGCTGGTGGTGGTGGTGGTGATGTCTGATGTCTCTCTTGTCACAGTCAATGTCTTTTTTTGTCTTTTCTCCTTTGTCTCCCCTCTCTACTCCCATCCCCTTCCTTCCACCCTGCGACTTCTTCCTCCTCTCTTCTCTTCTCATGTGCTTTCGTTCTTTTGCTGGGATAAATGACAATGTGTTGGTAATCAGAACAACTGGAGCGCATCGAGGAGGGGATGGACCAAATCAATAAGGACATGAAGGATGCAGAAAAGAATTTGAACAATCTAGGACAGTTCTGTGGTCTATGTTCATGTCCCTGTAACAAGTAGGTGCTGCCTATGTCACCTGACTGCATGTGTTTCAATGCCTGCCTACCTGCCTCTTTATCCATCTGCCTGCTTCTGGTGTGTAGAGCATGGTGAAGTGTGGTGTGAGCAGTCAGGCCTAAAGCCACAACAGCACGCTCTCTGAACAGGCACCAGCACTGCATGCACTAGAGTGTGTGAGACTATTTAAATTAAGACTCTGCAGGGAGAGATTGTGTGCATGCATGAACAACACACACCACAACATATGCACAAGCGGTCGGATGCCACTGTATTTTCTGTCCAGCCTCAGCAGCTGTCAAAAGCCCTTCATTCCACATTGGATGAGAGATTCTCTTCCAGCAGGTAGCAGCATCTGCAAGGATCTTGGCCACAGAAACCCCCCTGAACCCTACCCAAACTCCCACCCTAACATCCTGCAGCATGATGCATCATGCTGTGTAAGTCCAAACACAGAATAAATCAACTAGTTGCCTTCTTATTCATTTGAATGTTGCTTTTGTTGTCATAGAATTGATTATGTTGCAGTGCATTCAAATGAAGTTAAACTTTTGTTTTTTTTTTTGCAATCACAATAGTGTCTTAGTCCCCGGACTTTACGAGGTCATCGGAAAAGGGCAACTTCATTTTACTGGCTGCTGTTGTAATCAAGTAAATAACATTTATAGTCATAGCCAGGCAGTCTGATGGTCCTCCAGATCAGAAACACACTTTAAAGTTGTGTATTTGATATTTAGCTTTTGGAATTTTGGAATTAAGTCACATGTTTATTTGCCTTTTTGCAGAGTGTGGAAAAATGTTTGTGTTAAATACTCTATTTGTCATCAGTTCATAACAACAGCACAGCCATCTCAAAGCACTTTATACTGTAAGTCTAAGATCATGCAATTTTAGAGACAGGACCGTGATGATCCAGACATTTCTCATTAGGAAATGATGAATTTGGTGGCAGTGGGGAGGAAGAACACCATTTTAACAGTAGGAGACCTCTGGCAGAAGCAGGCTCAGGAAGGGGCAGCCAACTGCTGCAACAAGTTTGGGGAAAACAAGACAGAAAAGAGGAGCCGTTACCTTAGCATAGCTTAGCATGTAGTTTGGCAAGGGGGCAAGAGCTAGTCTGTCAGTTATATGGTAGTTAAATAATATATTTGATATTTTGTTTGATTATGTGTAAAAATGTGGTCTATAGCTCAGTCATGTGCCAGACCATTCCTTGGTCAAAAGTGTAGTTTGTGCAGATTAAACAGATAAGTGTTAATTAGTGATCTTAAAACAGACTGATAGTTGGGGGTTAGCTCTGGAGAGAGCTAGGCTTGCTGTCGCCTTGTTTCTACTCTTAGTGCCAAGCCTTTGGTCACATAAAATTTAGATTCTTCAATCTTCTCATCTCTTGCAGACAAAACAAGCAAGATTCAGATGGGATTACACAGAATGTCAGATGACATAGGAGGATAGGGATAGGGCGAGATGGAGGCAGATGACCCACTGTGGTGTCCTCTAAAGGGAGCAACCAAAAGAAGAAGATCTACTCATCTCTCTCTGCAAGAAAGCAAATAAATTTGTTTCCCAAAATTTCAAACTATTCCTTTTATTGTAATTTTGGGGTCCTGGTTCTAAGATGTGGTGACTGATTTATTTATTCTTGAATGTATTTTCCACACATTAAAACAGTCCACGTTGTTCTGTTGAGTGTAACTACAGCTGTCACCGTATCACTTATAAACACAAATATATATTTAAGGAAACGAAAGCTGCTAAAATATGTAACCTTACCTCAGATTACAGATTGTATCCTGCCTCTCTTCCCTCAGCGTTGCCCTGCGTATTACAATCTCATGCATGAGTTAGGCAAAGTTGTTTTCTGAACACACAATATAAGGTGTGCTGCCATTTCAGTATTAAAGTTCTTAAATCTGTACATTTATTTTTCAAAGTTTAGATGGATTGTTAATGTCAGTTTTGCCAAACTCCTGTGTGATCTGTTCTCCACCCTTTAACAGCCAAACTATGGCCACTGAGTCATGTCTGAGCATACTACACTCTGGGACCAATACGTTTACCGGATATGCTTATACTATCTCAGAGCTATAGAAAATACAAGCGGCTGACAAACCAGAAGTATATATAAGTAAACTGTGACATTTGTTATTTTCATTTGGTTCATACCAAGCTGTTCCTCAGGCCTTCTTCTGGGAGTGAATAAAGTGAAACCTCAATGATTAACCACGTGCAGCACATTATATGTATCAACCATGCACATAAGAAGTTGAGTATCAGTGTAGAATATGCTTTTTACTGTTTTTTTTTTTTTTATTAAAAGCTTATGCAGAACCAAATAAATTATTTTTGTGTTACATCTAATATTATTACTTTATTGCTTCAATGATAATTTTTAGTATTTATCTTTCTTTGCTTTTGCTTCTGTATATCACAACAATTTTTAGATCCATTCCAGAAATTAAATGACATTTTAATAATACATAATTCTTCTCCCAAACAGTGCTGACATTAGCACATGTAGCCTTTTTGTTTTATTTCATCACAGCAGTCATTTTGGAACGTTTTCCCCCTGTGTGACGTATATTTAGGCCTTGAGTGTATTTAGAGTCTGTCTTCATCTTGCTTCCAGATGAGGTGGTTTGGGGGTTTAGATCTTGTTTATTCTATAGCTCTTTGGTCCTCCCTTTTGTGAACCAGTAGTTATGTAATCCTGTGATTATGTCATGTGTTTCGCTTGATTTAGACTGTTTGCATGGCAACCCTGGGTTAAATAACATGAGAAGAAGAACTCGAGCTTGTCTGGAGCACCTGATGGGCGAATTTTGCTGCAATTGGCTGAACACCAAACAAAATGAACTTTTAAGTTGCCTTAAGTATTACCTTTTCCTCAGGGGAAATCTTTACCTATCAGATACTCCAAGCACAATAAAATGAATGTTAAACATTACATTTGACTGTATGCAGTGAATCCTCCTACAGATCCATCCATCCAGATGAAATGAAGGGCTGGTTTTAGCAAGTCTTCCATGCAAAATGATCACGTTGTATGTTTTGAGTTTTTTAATAATATTATTGGTTGTTTTATTTATTTATTTTTTATCACAATGGATCTAGCTGCTTTCTTTTAATAGATACAGAATGTATCTGATCCTGTTCCTTTTTTTTTTACATTTTCCCTTTTCCATGTCATATATCATGTACCATGTTTCTGCCTTGCATGTCTCCTCACTGCATGTTTACATCTCTGTGTTTGTGTGTCCTCTGTCTGAAGACTGCTTATTGTGTTCAGTGTTTGTGCTCTACTTGTTTTTTACTTTAAATTCCTTTCTTACATAAGCCACATGGGAGCTTACTGGGCTCAGATTCAATTGATCTGCATGTTGGATCAATTATTTGCTAACAGACTGCAAATGCATGTATGTAACTGTATCATACGTGGCTGGCATGTTGCTTTTAGATGGCTAATTGGTGCAAAACCATCTGCAATATATTCTGAACATATATTTATATATATATATATATATATGTTTTGATAGAAAACAGAAATAAATGAATCCATATACATACATTCACACTCACTGGCTGACCTACAATGACATGGCCAGAAAACCAGTAAACAAATATACACATACAAAACTATTCAGTCATTAACACACACACACAGACACACACACACACACACACACACACACACACACACACAGAATAAACAGCTACACTGGCTCTGACTGAAATGTGTGTGTGGTAGGATTAAGGGCGGGGGCCAGGCCTGGGGAGGGAACCAGGATGGAGTGGTGAACAGCCAGCCGGGGGCACGAGTGGTGGACGAGCGCGAACAGATGGCCATCAGTGGGGGCTTCATCCGCAGGTAAGCGTGCATGTGTGTAGGTGTTGGTTTGTGTGTGCACCAAGCTTGCTTTTTTGTGTGTGCGTGTGTGTGTGAATAAATGCTCAGGTTTGGTTGTTGTGCAAAATGAAGTGTTTGGTAGTGTAATGGTAGTGTTTACATCTCTAATTTTAAAATGATATATAAGACATGTCCTGGAGCTGATTACTATGTTTGTGTTCATATTGTGTTCCTAACCCTTCATTTTCACTAGAAACAAAAACATCTTAGTGTTTGATTCATAGTGTTTTATGTGTTTCCATGTTTTCAGTGGCACTTCCAAGTGGCAAATGGTCATATTAAACACTGCCAGTGTTTTAAGACAAGGTTAGCCTATGTATAAGTATTTCCTATGAGCCAGAAGACCAGGCTTCAGACATTTTTTTTCCCCTGCTTTTCTATGTGTATGATATCAGTGAGGGTAGATATCCCTCATACAATAGAAACCCAACCAGCTGTTATGTATTCTGTTTATAAGGGGCACGCAATCAGGAGATTGGAGGCTTCAAACAAGCCTCCCTTAAACACAAAGGAGTAAAAATGACTTTTTTCAGACAGTGGATGAACTGAGGAGCTGCATAAATAAGCCCCTCAGTAAGGAACAGGAATTAAGGATTATTTAAAACTGTTAATCATGCAAAGTTACTGCAAGAATATAAATATGGAAGTAGAAATTAGCCTATTAGGTCCACTAATAAGAATTCATACACAAGTATCCCATTGTATGAGTTCCAGTGGTGTTATGATTAATTTCACGAGTGTTTAGGAAGCAATTTAAATTAATCAAAATGCTTTCTAACACAAGGCACAATCCAACAGTAGCTCCCATTAATCTTAGGCCAATAAGCAGTCTCACTTCACCCTCGTGTGTGTTTCAGGGTAACAAATGATGCTCGGGAGAATGAGATGGATGAGAACCTGGAGCAGGTGGGCGGCATCATTGGTAATCTGCGTCACATGGCCCTGGACATGGGCCAGGAGATCGACACCCAGAACCGCCAGATTGACAGGATCATGGAGAAGGTACTGTACAGCAAGAGCTTTTCATGCCACTACCACGGACAACATTTAGTTGATTTGATATGGGATGGTGAATTATAGCTAGCTATAGCTTGCATGACTTGGATGATATTGATACTTTGCTAGTCTAAAGTGAAGTTGAAGTGAAGTACTGATGGAAACAAGTCAGCTTCAAAAACTTGTGACACTTTAAAATATTTGCAGTTTGAAATGAGAGTGTAAGAGAAGCTATGTACAGTAAAGCTATGGGGCTAACTAAACGCATTAGGATTATTTTTTTTATGAATATTTACTTAAAACATGTTAGTAGACCATATATACATACAGAATTAACAGTAGATCTGAAACAGGTGCAAGCTGAAGGTTATAATTATCTTTTTATTTCTAAAAGCATTAAAAACCTCCACCAGGGCAGCTCACTCTCTGAGCAGTGTGTAATTTTAAGGGAACAGTGTTGTATTTTGTATATATTCATTTTGTTTTCTTTTTTTAAACATACTTCAAGAAGTTTGTAATGCAGTAAAAATCAGACATATACTTTGTTTACACAAACATTACGTAGGAGCAGGTAATGGATCATAGGTATTGACTTGTAAGTAACCGGACGTGAATCACTTGAGCTTATTATATAATATTATTGTGGCGCTCCTAAAATGATGGCCTTAGTCATTTTTAACAAAAACATTTTTATTTTTGCCTAAATCAGCATATTTTCAGTAGTACATGTAGTTTTACTATTGCAATGCCAGAATTTTACATAATCTAAGTAAATAAAAGATAATAAAACAACAACAACAAAAAAGTGTGTATGTATATATAAATGTATACAAAAACCTGTATTTAGCTGATGGATTACAGACTTGCCATCACGCTATGTAACAGCAGATGTAGCTCTGCTGCTTTTGAGGAGATTTAGCCTGGATCTGACACACACATGCCAGTGGTGAAAATTCTATACTTTATCCATTCATTCAATATCTCCACTGAAGTTGCCCCACTCCCATCTTTAGCACTGGTTTGACCACATTTTCCTACCTGCACTTCTCTCTTTCAGGCTGATTCCAACAAGACCAGGATTGATGAGGCCAACCAGCGTGCTACAAAGATGTTGGGCAGTGGCTAAACTGCAGCGAAAAGTGCTTTCACCCCGTTTAACCCCTGTCACCCTGAAAAAAAAAAAAAAAAAAAAAGGAAAACAAAAAACCACCAACCAGACCTGTCCCCGCCCTTAACATCGACACCTACCTGGCGCCTTCTTCCTTTGCTCGGTAGCAGGCACTGCAAAATCATGCTTTTATTGTGATACCGGTAGAGGTTTGCGCACATGCACATATCACACATTGCTCTGCTCCCCCCCCCATTCCTGCCTCACTTTCAGCTCTTGTTGTTAGTGTTGTTCTGTGATGTTGTTCTTCTGATTTTGTTAAAAAAAAAAAAAAAAATTTGTAACACAACATCCACTCAAACTCTTTCCATGCTGTACATAGTGCTTCATTAATGGTTTTAGTGATTTAGATCACTTGTCCTGTTTTCTTCATAATTCTTTCTTTTTTTTTTAAAGTCTATGTGTATAATATAAATTGTATGTACACCCCATTTCAAAGATGTCCCTTACCTATATCAGTATTCTGGTTTTGTAAATGTAGGACACACTGTGTATTTGTCAGTTAAGATGTCCTGAATAAGGCCACAGTGATTTGAAGTTAACATCAACATGAAGCCCTTACTGTTTATTACTAAGGCTACTGTTTAAAGAAATTTAATGGCCATAGCAGACCAAGTATTTAGATGAAAATATGGCTTTTTGGTTAAGACTGTATTTTATCAACCCTCCTAACAAAGCAGAGTTAAAACAATTTAATGCCATTTCGATTGTATAGAATAAATCTTTTTCCTCAGGGAGCAAAATCTGACCATTCGAAAACAAAAGTAAATTATACATTTAATGCATTATAGTCATAATTGTATAATAAGGCTCATTGTATATGTCAACAGTTGCTTTTGTTTAAGGTCTGAACACCGTCTTTGGTGATCGGACAAATATTAGCATTAACCACAATAGATTACATGTGAATGTGAAAGGATGTGGGGCTTTACTGGAGGTCAGAGGTCAAGCAATCAATTTAATGACTTATTCACATACCATGCCACACTTTATTCATGACTCAACCCTAGGAACATGACGTAGTGCATTAAGCATGTTGTGCATGTCCATCCACTGCTAGAAAACTAAATAATTCATTTAACCAGGCAAAAATATCCTAACATGGAAACCGCATGCTACTATGTAGGCCACGTAGAGGAGGGACCCGTATTTATCTGCAATGGTGCCACTCTTTGTTTCCTGTCTCTTTACCTTTCCAAACTGTGACCATCACTGTAAAATAATACCTTGGAAAATGCCAATAAAACTATCATAACTGTAGAATCATGCTGAATTTTCTTCTTTCTTTTTTTAAACAATGCTGGACAGAGTGGAAGCAGTGAGAAAACAGCTTGAAGTCACGGCGCTAAATCTGTAGTGTTACACGATACACAAGTTAACACCCGAGTTGTTTCATGATTGTAGTACCGTTTTCAGATTAAGTATTTTTAATGTCCTTCTTCAGAATAAAGTACACAAAGTGTTATGCAAGAAATCAGAGCCACAGTTGCACGTATACTATAAAAGCATTAGCCACAACATTAAAACTATTAATGGTGTATAACATCATAAATCATCTGTGTGGGGTTTAACTCCACCCATTCCCCTAGGACAGCTGGCATAGGCTCCAGGCTCCAGCCCCAACACGACCCTGAATTGGATAAGAAGATGGATGGACTCAAAAGTTTTGCTTTCTTGGGAAAATGCTGAGGTTTCAGGATGTCTGTATCAGCTCATATCTCATGTGGAATTTTAAAATTTCTATTCATGCTCCAGGTGACTTTAAATAAGAACAATAACTTAAACTGTAAAGACTTTTGTAGATTTTACTATAATTTAAAAACTCACATGAATGTAATTTCATGTTGTTCTGTATAAATCCAGTTTAGGAAAATGTGTTTTTTTTCTGCTGCCACTGTTCTACGGGGAGGTCAGAGGTCAGGGAGCTTATCTAATTACATGTTCAAAGGACTTTTGAACTTGGGGCTAAATGTCTAAACATGCGATGTCAACACGGATATTTAAAGCGCTGGAGTGAACAGAGAAAAGAAGAAAATAAAAGCCCGGCTCAGATAGAGAAAGATAGAAAGGGACAGGCAGAGACAGAGAAGGAAAGATGTGCAGCAGCACATTACACTAATGGACATCTACTGTGGTGCCCTGGGCTTAGGGGGGATTAGAGTTTACCACGTCACCAAGAACACTCACACATACACACAAACTTGAATCAACACATGACAGGGTAATCCACTGTACCTTAGTTACATCCGTAACAGAGGCCACACACATGCATGTCATGTGAATACAGACACACAAAAAGAAGAAACAAAATGAATCAGTATTAGAAAACCCTAAATATTTGATTAAAAATTTTTTTTTTTTTTATTAAATTTAAAATATTTACGGCTTTGACTTGTGCAGTAACCGCTGCTGCACCAGAAAATCTGTATATTTTAAAACCAACAGCTCCCTCTCCTGGTAGTATAGGCCTTAGCCAGTGGTGTTAAAGGGTACTGTACCAATTTTAAATACAGTATGAAATTGTAAATAAATTGTAAATTATAAATCTAACTATAAGGCTGGTGTCAATAAAGGTCAATGTCTGTTTGACCAGAATCATGCTCATTACGTAAATTAACACAAACTAACAAACCATCACCAGGAAAGTACAACCGTTAAACAGACAAAATAAACACCAAACTCTTCCTCATATTCTACACAGAGGTATCCAGGAGGACATGCAGAGGGTTGGCGTGACTGACATGGGTGTTATCGATAGGGTGAGACAGAGGCAGATGATCCGCTCTGAGGGAGCAGCCGAAAGAAGACAGAAGAAAAAGCAAAAACTCAACACATAATAAATAAATAAAAATACAGCCTAATTGGAAAATGCAAAACTGCAATAACTCAGGTCATACTGCTGTCTTTGTTTATACTTACTTATAATATGTATGACTGAATAAAACGAAACTAAAAATAAAATACATACTAAAAAAAAAAATATGGGTTAGTAGACAAATGTTTAACTTTTGTTAGAGATGTTATTGTTAAATTAATGCATGTTAACTCAATATATTTTAATCATTACTTTATGATACTTTGTCCAAAAAAGAACGAAAAAAAAATGCCATTCACGTCAGTGACCTGGACTAGGCATTCGGGTATCTCCGTCAGTCACGTGACCCGGTCGCCGTCCTCGAGACTTTCCGTAGATCCAGAGTCTGCCTCTATAGCACGTACAGGGCAGTTAGTATCCAGTGCGGTAACATGCTCCGGGCCGTTTTCCGACTGACAGCCACAGGAGCGCGGAGTCTGACTCGGTCACGACCCTGCTACTCAGGTATGTCTGTCCCCTTCACGGTTGTCGTGAAATTAAAGAAACTGTGTGATAAATTTAAGTAAAATAGGCTCGTTTAGCTAGCCACCTAGCTTAGCTAACCCTGTATGCTTGTCTGTAGCTAGAAGCTAACATGGGTGACATTGAATTAAAGTTATGAGTTGTTGTCTTTGCGGGTCTGAAATTAAAATAGTCTTGTTTTTCCACCTTTCATCGTGTGATTTAAATATTGAGGCGCGAAGCGAATTAAAGCGTAAAAGTCACGACCTTGTGATGACCCTCCTCAGTTTGTTGGAGAGAGTCAGTGACCGCAGTTTACACGCAGCTTATATTAACACGTTGCACTATGGTCAAAATGTAACGCATTCACATTACCGTGGATTTAATTTAAGTGTCACACTGTGGACATATGGGAATCTATTTAGCTTGGCACTTTTTTGGGCCTTTTTCCAGAAATAACTGACCTGAGCTCTTCCGTTCAGGTCACCTAATATTAGTTGACGGTATATCTATTTGGCAGACAGTCTTGTTATTTCAGGAATCTTGTATGCATATTCATATTTTAGAAATGTGGTTGGATATAATTATTTCTTGGTGCTTTGTAAGTGGAGGGTGTGTAGAGTACAGTAACCTTTACTGAACACACTGGAAGAATGCCCCCCCTCTTAGTGTGTTGGTATGCCGTGCTAAACTAGATAAACTATAATTTAAAACACAGTAATACTTTACATGTATATACTCTGGTATTTATATTTTTGGGTTTCAGTTATGTCTTTTAAGCTGCTGAACTGGAAGCCACACAGTCACTATCTATATATACAGTTCAACAAATTAGGCCAAAACATTAATGCATGCTGCTTAAAAAGTTGAGTATAATACAAGTTTATTAAAACAAACTAAATACAGGTATTATAGTATGTGGTAGAGAAGTTTTCCAGTATCTGTACTTTAGTCAGTTTGAAAGCTTATAGGTTATAAGGAAAGGCACTGAACTGTGGCAGCTGCTACATTTTCATCATACTCCATGTTTGATGACAATAAAAACTTTCTATTCTATTCTAAAAGGTGCTCTGCTGCCTGTCCAATAAGAGATGCAGAGGGTTTGTCTGGATTATGCATAATGGATAACAGTTTGTTCAGTGACCTCCTCTGCACCACTAATGCTTAGTGTGCAGACCTCCTACACTGGAGTGAAAGAAACTAAAAACCAAACTCATGTACTACTTCAAGTGTACACACCTGTATCATATTTAACATCTTATTGACAGCAGCTACCCTGATCAAGGCAATGTAGCTATAAAATTGTGTGTCCCTATTTTGCTTTACTCTCTCAAAATGTGTAATGATTACTGTTGTCACTCATTTTGTGATGGCACTTGAATTTATGCCCTTGATACAGTACTTTGAGTACTGTTGATGTATATAATGCCATCTGATACCAGAGGGGAAATTAAAACTAATGAAACATTCTTGAGATGGTGCCCTTGTTCAGAAGCCTCTGAGGTTGCATGAGAGTGAAGAGTGATAAGAAGCAGCACTGTTAATGACAAGTTGATGAGAGGAGCAGAGGCTTTGTTTTTATAGTGCTCAAAAATTGATATGCACTTAAAAAGTCAATATGTATTAATACAGTTTAGCACCGAAACGCACTTCCTGTTCCTTTATAAATGCGGGTGTGTTTGTGGTAGATCATTAAATGAGGAAATTTTACAGTGTGTTCTTAAGGTTTAAAATGTCACTGTGGTGCTGTATGTTTGATTAAGGACCTGCTATGGGTTTTTTTCCCTTCTTGTTTTCTTGTTTTATTTTTTAAGTACAGTTGCATACAGTAAGATATTTCTAGAAAGGACACAGGTTAATAAGTCCTGAAAAAATTCTTAATCTTCAGGAACAAAAGAGTTTATTTTATTCAAATTAGTTGCATTTTAAGCTGTATCTTATTGATTGCTTATTTTTTTGTTACATGAATATGTCTTTGAAACTTATTTATTAAATTCCCTTTTTCTAGCTCCATTGGCTTCCAGATGTTACTCCCATGGAAAGGTGGAGACAGATGAGGAGTTTGACTCCCGCTGGGTCACTTACTTCAGCAAGCCTGACTTAGATGCCTGGGAACTCAGGAAAGGTGAGGTTGTTAGCAGTTTGTACCTGCCATTGTGGGGCTTAGTTTTGTCTTGTTATGCTTCAAATGAGGGTTACTTTTAAAATCATGACTTAAACATTTCATTGCTGCTTCTGTTAATTAATAGAGCTTTGTCCAATAATTTTAAACTAAAAGGAATGAACACCCTAATTGGATATGATTTGGTACCTGAACCCAAGATCCTGGATTCAGCACTAAGAGCTTGTCGGAGACTGAATGACCTGGCCAGTGCCATCCGCATCCTTGAAGCTGTCAAGGTCAGTGCCACTGCCCTCCTCAGTTCACTTGGGGTCTGTCTTAATCTTTTTTGTGTCAGTGAAACACTGTAACTCAAGAGATGGGCTTAGAAAAGTAAGGGGGGGGGGGGGGTAAAATTGACAGTAAAATATAACATTGCTAGAGGACATGTAGTCACATAAGTCTTACTGTTTGAGATTAAAATTAAAAGTACAGCCTTTTATGAAATGTTACTTTATAGCTGATCACATTTTTTATCTTTGTTTTTTTTTTTTTTTTTTTAGGACAAAGCAGGCCCCCATAAAGACATCTATCCCTACCTGATCCAAGAGCTAAAGCCCACCCTTGCAGAACTCGGCATCTCAACACCAGAAGAGCTGGGAATTGACAAGTTGTAGACTGTCAAGGTGAGGCTGCACCATACTGTAGCACAATATGTTACTTGGGAGGCCATTGTGGATTTTAAAGAGAATTGCTTCAGGCATTCATAACTGGTCTTGCCCAGCGCTGCCTCAAACCGTGCATGCTGGCCTACTTCACTGTCCATTGTTATGGTTTATGTGGCCCTATTACCTGCTTTCAATTGAAAACATGTTTTGTTCCTCTTTCCTCAGGTTATTTGATGTACAGAGACGAGTTCTCCTGATTCTCCTCACTCTGAATTGCCTATATTGTTTAAATCCAAGCTGTCCTGTGGTGTACAAAATTATGGACCTTATAAATAAACCAGTAATTGAAGATGTGTGCTTGTTCTTTGTCTATGAATCATACATCTTTTGACAGAGACTGTACTTAGTTACACATGTGTAAATGTAAAGAACAAATCATAATCAGCTGAACTCTCATGAAAAGAATTGAAACTATAGTGTTTCTAAAACAGATGTAACTATGAACACGAGAAATCAGTTGTAGATTTTGGGCAATCCTTACACTAGCTGTGTTTTTCTTTTGAATGGAAAAAGTGAAAAGCCTCTGGGGTCACAGGGAAAAAAAGGAGGCTGAAGACAATCAAAGCAGGAAAGGTGTGTGAGCAAAAGGCTCCCTGATGGCTGAATCTCCTGCTGATCCTGAATGTTGAATTTGGAGTTGGACGTCTCTGGCAGAGCTATTTGTATTTTGAACTGTTTCTCATACATGAATGAATGTGGAGCCTTTACATCACATAAATCGTGAATGTTCAGTTTTTTAAATTGGTGCAGTCGTGACTTTCATTGGCTGACTGATTTGTTCCTTAGTAAGAGGGTTGAAATTTTCTCCCTGACCACTTTGTTTTGCCCATCAGTTGGCAACAAGAGGCTGAAAGTCATTTTCTGGATTTTTTTCTGTTAAAATTGGATAGCACATGAAACTATCTGTAGTAGAAACTAAGTTGTGTATTTTGAAATTAGTGTCTCATATTTGCTATGAAAATGGTATAAAGTGAGAAATATTTAATGTCTTGCTTGTATCTGAAGTGCTTCTCATTCATTTCATTATGGTTTGTTCTGCATATTTATTTTAATAATATATTGTTCCTATGTGGAAAAGTTTTCTTTCTTTAGCCTCATGTGAACTGGAAACTCTTACTGGTAAATGTAACACACTGATGTCATGATGGTTTAGTGACAAGTATAAGGTCCCTTCTTTAACCTCATGAGACCTGAGCTCTTGTTTGGGATGCATGGAATGAAGTAAGTTTATGTTCAGCAGAATGAAGTATAATGTACAGAAAAGCCAAATTTACTGTCCTTATATGAGGACACAAGATCTCAGGAGGTTAAAGCAATATTTTTTAGTAGTTTTTTTTCTAAAATTTTAATACGTAAAAAACGTGACCTTGAAAAGGATAAGCGGAAGAAAATAGATGGATGGACACAAAAAGTCTTTTTCTTGTTAATCTGCTAAGTTTATGACTATTTTTGTTGTATACACTTTTGTTCCTCATTTTCCTGAACTCGGTTATTTTGTTTTATTTTATGTTATTGTAATTTGTATTTAATTACAATGGCCCTAATACGCCAGGCCGGTCTGCGTAGTTGTACTTGAATAATTTTACGATTTTATTAATCATTTAAGGAAACGCACAGGGTTTTATTTTGAAGTTTGTGTTTCCCGGAAGTAGTGGGAAAACTGTCCTGTGAGAGCACAGCTATCTGATAGAAGTTCCTGTCTACTCGTGAAGAAAAACAGTCCCTTCCCTCTGGGGCACCTGTCAGCATGGGTGTATTGCGGTGTAAACTGTGACAGCTGAAGTCAAGATGATGAACGACATATTGGAGGAGCCAGAGAAGGACTCTCTGCTGGAGGCGCAGCAGGAGCCGCAGGGTTTGTCGGTAATGTCAGCTAAAGCTAGCTAGCGGCGGTGGGGTCGGGGGGATCGCTAACTAGCTTAGCATCTGATTTTTGACAGTTCATTAAAAGGGAAACGTTTTCAAAATCATTATCAGTATTGTCGAGACTTCGTGGTTAGACAGTAATAAGTGTGGCGGAAAATTACGGAGCATGAGTGGCATGAAGAATTAGAATAATTATGTCTATATGCAAATCGAAAGAACTGAAAATATAGATGTGAATTTCCCAGATCTTCTTTGGCTGCTGAAATCTAAGGATTTCGCCTGGGAGAGAGAGGCTGGAGTTAAATTAGAAATTGATTCAAAAGACGCTTTGCAGTATTAAACATATTAACTAACTGCTTTGATTAATTAAGGTTATTAATTAATCACTCTGGAGTTTTTTTTTGTTTTGAAAGCACTAAAATGCAGTTTTAAGTCGTTAAAATGTAACTGCCTTGTCATTTTGTTTCGTTGTCTGCCAAACGCTTATTTAAAGCATGAAATACTGTAATGATAAAAAAAAAAAAAAAAAATTATAGGTAGATTAATTATGGGAGTAGAGTTTCTATTTTTGTTTTGTATGTAATATCGCGTACAAAACAGAAATAGTACTGATGTACAGTACTGTGCAACGGGCTTGAGCAACCCATGATACCTTTGTATTTTACTAGGAAAATTACAAATAGGTGCAATGATTTATAGCAACATGTGCAAACATGCATGGAAATACAGCATGTAAGGCACAAACAGGCACAAAAAGTCTGTACTCTAACAAGCTTGAAAGTCAACCACATTTATTCTTCAACACATACACTTCCACTTCTAATTTCTGTAAGGAGTCTTCAGGAATAGCTCTCCAGACTTCTTTAAGGACAGTCTGAGCTCTCCTTTTGGATGTTGGCCTTTTGTTCCATTCTCTGTCAAGATAACCCCACACTGCTTCAATAATGTTGAGGTCCGTGCACTGGGGAGGCCAACTCATGACTGATAGTGTTCCAGCAGGTGTTTTTCTACCCAGGTATGCTTTCATTGTATTGGCAGTGTGTTTGCAGTCACTGTCATGCTGAAAAATTAAGCTGTTGCCAATCGGATGCTTTCCAGATGGTATTACATGGCGAAGCATAATCTGATGGCATTTTTAACAAGCTCTTCAACACCACTGGCTAAAATGCAGCCCTGAACCATGACAGCGCCTCCACCGTGTTCTACAGATGGCCTTAGACGCTCACTTTTGTACCCCTCTCCTGACCCCCGTACATGTTGAAGATGATTTGAACCAAAACTGTGGTCCCTTAAGACCTGTTGCCACTGATTTTCAGTCCAGTAATTTGGCATACCTCAGCCTTATCTCCCCATTTTGGATGAGTAGATGGATCAACGGAAAGCCCAGATGCATTTCTGGATTTTTTTTCCTATTTCTTAAGGAAATTACTTTTGGATACTGCTCATCTTTTTTAGGCCTGTCACTTCTTTTGTCCACCGATCAAGTGCCCTCAGATTATATATATATATATATATATATATATATAAAATATATATATATATATATATAATATATATAATATATATATATATATAATATATATAATATATATATATATATATATATATATATATATATATATAATATATATATATATATATATAATATATATATATAATATATATATATATAATATATATATATATAATATATAATATATATATATATAAAGGACTTATTGTATGTGTATGCTGAGATATGCTAAGTTTTTAGCTAATAGCTCTTTGGGAATCACCTTGCTGGTGCAAAAGTACTATTTTTATGCCTGTCAAACTGTGTTATCTTTGGCATTTTTTTAAAAAAAAGATTCAACTAAAGAATTGGGAACAAATGATGTGTAACAAACTGTCCTTGGTAAGTTGTCTGTTATGTGTAGACATAACACTGGTTCATACCTTGAGTTAGGTGCCTTTTTCATGCTTGAATGTTTCATAGGTCAGTGTTAAGTGGCTTAACAACAAACAAGGAAAAAAAAATCCTCTGAAAATAGTCGGGTACAAAGACTGGACTGAAAATGAGTGAAAAAGCAGCTAATGTCCAAAGAAAAACTTTTAAAAGACATTCAGAAAGCCTTGGAGAACTGTTGCTCAAGACCACTTAAAAGATTAGAAGACAGTCTGGCTCCTTGGAAAATGTATAAAAAAATGAGTGGTGGCTCAATATGTTCCACAGTTCTGTATATCTTGTTTTGTGCCTTTTTTCAACCCCGTGATTGTAACATGTAAACTATTTTATCTTTTCCCTGATGTGCACCATAAGGAACAGTCACTTAATTTTAATGTACAGTACACTGTACATTGACAGTGAAGTCTTTGATTCTTTCATTAATGTGAGATATTGATTGTACTTTTATTTTTGAAATCTTAGGGGCCAAGTAGTGGCACAAGACCTAAGAGCACAGATGGAGGCATCAGGCCAGTGGAAAAAAGAGGACCTTACATCATGTCCAGAGCTCCAGCCATCCATCTCAAACTACGTAAGCATTTCCTTGCCTCAAGCAGTCGGTGGCATAAACGCATCATTATTATCCCTGTCTGTACGTCACGAGTCTTCTCATGATTGTTGTCTTTATGAGTTGATTCATGCTGATGTTTGCAACACGAATAGGACAGAAAGAGTGTTGAATGTGCAGCTAGCAGGACAGCAAAGCCTGAGTCATGACACTGCTGGGTGCTCACATCTTAGCCATGAAATGCCTTCCTCTGTTCTTGATCTCTCTTAAAAATCTTCACTGTCATAAAGAGGGGGGTAAAAAACACTGGAGCTGATGTTTGTCCTATGTGGTTTTTTGTTTTATTTAAAATCAGTAGTGCCTAAAGATCATAGCCACTCAGAATTGGTTTTTGGCCCTGTTCCTTGCACAGCGATTCTTCGGGATTCTCTAAATCTTTTAATAATGCTATTTATAGTATATGAGAACACTTGGAGTCATCTTATATTATGTTTCTTAAATTTGCAGTCTTTCACAGAGTGGTAAACCACTCCCAATATTTAATTCTCTGCTTCTCCCTGGGATGTTCTTTTTATGTCCAGTCGTGTTACTTATTAACCTTAATAGTTTTCAGATGTTTCAGTTGGTACAAAACTTTTCTAGTCAGTGCTTCATAAATATCTATTTGTAGAGTGCATAGGAGTGTTTTTAGTCTGACTCACTATGAAATTTTTAGCTGTTATGAATAGAGGTCAAAGGGCTTTTAGTTTTACTGTTTGTATAAACTGTGAATGTTTACTTTTGTTCTCCACTGCCTTTATGGGCTGTTCTGCTCTAACAAAAACGCCTCTTGTTATCTGAAGAGAAACACAGAGAGATGGCGAGGAAAGCGCTGAAGAAGAAAGCTCTCTCACCGGGGCCTCCGGTGACGCACCAGCCCAGACAGGGAGCCAAGAGGTCAGGAGGAAGCAGCTCTTTGTGATGTCAGCGTGGTGAAAGCACACTTAACTTTTTTTTTTTTTTTTTTTTTAAATGCTGTTTCTGGTTCTCTTCTGTTTTTTTTAGGATGGTGAAATATAACAAGGGCTATGCTGCTTTGAGTCAGCACGCTGAGGATACTTTGGTTGCACTTGACTCAGACAGGTAAGGTCACACCCAGGATACATGTGATTGGGTTGATACTGCAGTACACTGAGGACTAACAGTATGGTGTTATCACTTAGGAGATCTTTCTTCAATTTAAAAAAAAAAAAATGCAAAGAATTACTACATATCTGACCTTAAAGCCATGCTCTAAAAATGTTTTTGTTGTATTTATGTAAATAGTGTGTCCCAAGAGAAAACTGAAAAATATTTTTCTAGTTTCACTTCTCCCTCCAAAGAATGTAAGATGAATTTAGATCACTTACAAGCTAAATGATCACATAAAGTCTAACCCACCATATGACGCTGTAATTTACCAGTTTGTAGAGCTGTACTTTACAATAAGACTGCAGTGATTCATCATGTAACTTAAATAACTCCATTATAAAAAATCCTTGATGCAAATTCTTTTGCTTAGATTCCTCATTTAATCTACGAATCTGCAGTAATGTTGTTTTGCAGATTTAGATTGATGTAAAATATTACTTAAAAATATAAAAATAAAAGCTTTTATGTGTGGGCCCGTACAAATATGTATGGAGCCAGTAAAACTCTGAGTCACTGACCTAGGGCTGTTGGGGTAGACACCAAATTATTATTATTATTAACATTAATTGTTAACACCTACACCAGAACGTCTGCTTTCTGTAGCAGAAAACATTGCATCACAGCACAGGGAAAACCCCAGGTCTAAGAATGTTGACATGCTCGCTTCATGCTGCTTCAAAGGCTTAAAGACACACACTGACTCATTCACTAGCACACTTAAACATACAGACACACACTCATGCACAAAAACACATCCACATGAACACAAATTACATTTACCTCATCCAGGAGATACAGCACTGTCAGAACTTCTTTTTCTTTGCTTCGCACTGATGTAAGAAAGCCTTCCAAGAGGACAGAGTAAAAGCTGTTTTATTTTATGCCTTAGTTTAGGTTGTATGCATACCTCATTGTACTTGAAATGTTTTCTTCAAAAAATATGATTTTAATGTAGCATGTAAATAATTGAAATGATTTATTTTGTATGCAGTTAAATTATTAAAAATGTTACAATTTCTAAAATGGAAACCAATAAGTAGTTCATTTAAAATTACATGTTTATTTTTTCTTTTGAATATTTATTATTTCTCTTTAATAAAACAAAAATATTTCTTATCTGATTACTTGATTAATCGATAGAATACTCGCTCACTAAAATAATTGATAGCTGCAGCCCTACTTTACAATCTGCAAAAATCTCAAAAGGCTTTTAGTTGACAGTTGAATTTTCCACATCAGAAGGACTGAATTTATTTAATGTCATTTATTTCATTTTAGAAAGAAGCTACTTGAGATTTAATTTTTTTCAAATGGTCAAGAAAGTACACATTACAAAAATAAAACAAACCAGAATATCTTAGAAATAGCATTTGCACCCTTCAGTTAGTTATTTATAAGCGCTTTGAACTCTTTCATGAGGCCAAAAACATGAAGATTTGGTGCATTCTTAAGTGCAAAGTAAGAACATGCTGGTCTACCAAGTTCTGAAAAAGTCCTGGGTACTTTAAAGTGGAGCCATCTAGCAGCTGTTTGTAAAAGAGATTTCATAGATAAGATGTGGGCCTTTATCCAGCATGGTTTTGGTAAACAGAAATGTACCAATGCTGCAGGCTTAATGAAGGCCAAGAAACCAGATCATCAAGTACATCACGATGTGTAATGGGCAGTGAATTAGATATAGAATGTAAAAACTGTGATACGGAGTCTAGGAATGTAGTGCACAGAAGGCAGGATGCATGTAAGTAATGCCCCTATGTAATGTAGGCTGTACAAGTATTTTCCTAACTGCTAAATTTTCTATAATAAAAACTCAGTTTAAACTTCAGTTTCTTCAGTAGGTGCTCAGTTTGCACTAAAATCGTAACCTCCTAATGTATGAACAGGATCTGTCCTTCATGTCTTAACAGTGATGAAGAGATTGATTTTGAGCAGTATTCCTCTGGATACTCTTCAGCTGAGGTGAGTTTACTCCACGGGACATCTTTTAGATTCTCTTCATATCTCAGTTATCACTCTGTCAAACTGGCTGAGTGACTTTTGGCTCCAGTATGCTGGAGCATAGTTTATCCTTATCGATCCTGGCTTTTTCTTTGGAACTTTCTTTCACAAACACATTGGATTGGCTTGTTGGACCACTGAAAGCTCTAACCTAAGCAAACCTAGCATGCACTTAATAGATTAAGAGGTTAAAAGGAAAATTGGTTTGTCATAAATTGCATAATTAAAAAAAAAAACACAAAAAAAAAAAAACAAGCCAGATAAAGCACAACTCATAAGTGCATCAAACATTTAGAACTGGCACCAGATCTTTTTGGTTTGAATTCATACACACACACACACACACACACACACACACACACACACACACACACACACACACACACACACACACACACACACACACACACACGGTATATACTGAGTACATGTGTGAATAAATGTGAAAGGAAAGAATACGTTTTAATTCTTTTGTTTTTCATTCCCACACACTGAGCCTCCTGACTTAAGACTATTATGTCTGTTTTTACCTTTTGGCAAATTGTCTTACTCGGTTCTAAGAAGGCATTCAGAGAAGAGTTTTGCAGGAAGGAGTCATAAAATCTGGAACTGACTTGGCATGTTTCACTTCCAGTTCCTTCCTCCTGAGGTTGGTGGATTTATGGATTCAGGGTTTTCAGTTAGATGCCTGAAGGTTTTGTGCTGAAGTTTTAGACATTTTCAAGTTTTCCCTCCAACATGCAGCATGCAAGCAGATTACCCACCTTATGAATTTAGAAGCTTTTAGTTAGCGTTTGCTAAAGGAGACTTCAGAGGTTGTCAGGAACATGCAACAAATCCATGGAAAACACAGGAACTTTTTGGTGATGACGTGGAAGTCACGCAGCTGTTGTGTAGTTTATTTATGGCCTAATATTAGCGTTTTACATTTGATCAGGGTTGCGTTGGTTTGTAAAGTTTTACTTGCTGAGCAAAACAACATTTCTAGGTTGGCTTACAAAAATATGTGCTAAATAGATTGATACTTTTATATAGTACTTTTGTACTCTTACTGAACATTTAAAGTGCTTTTTACACTACAACCTATTTGCACTGTGATTTGTTCTGTGCTAATAAGGTCTTAAAACTGTTACATACACACAGAAGGATAGGCATGATAGGCAATTTAGGGTTCAGTAGCTTCCCCTTGGACACTTTGGCAAAAGGAGCTGGGGACTCAAACCGTCCTTCTGTTTAATAGATGAGATGCTCTACCCACTGAGCCACGGCCTCCTGCAGTTTAACAGCAGCAGCCAATAAGTAATTTGGAGGGGGCAGATTTGAATTTTAACACACATTTTCTTTTTATTGGCTGTTAAAGTTACTAAGTGTAAACAGAAGTATGAACCAGATTAAAGCGTGTTTTTCTGCAGTATGTTTATATTCTGTCTTTGCTCTCCAGGTCCATCCTGATTTGAGCAGGCAGCTGCTTCAGGATGGCTACCGCCTGGATGAGATCCCTGATGATGAGGACCTGGACCTGATTCCGCCCAAAGCCATGGGCTCCTCTGTGTGCTGCTGCTCTGAGGGCCCATCCTGCTCCATGCAGTGATGTTGGCGCAGTGACTCGAACCTAACAAAGTCTTGGCTCCAGCTTCAGCTGACGTTAGTGACTGGTGTCGACACCTTTTTTTTGTCACCCAGCTCCGCTGCTGCGCTGCCAGAGGACTTCCAGCTCTAAAGCCAAACACCTCTTCCTGCAGGACCGCGTGCACTAAGATCGCCTGACCCCCCCTTTGAAAACGCAGGTGGACATGAGAACAAGCCTTATCCACTGTGAACCCAAAGCTTGACCTATTTTTTAATTTATTTTATTATTATTTTTTCTTTCTTTCTTTCTTTTTTTTTTTTTTTTTTTTTTTTTTTTTTTTTTTTTAATGGAACTACATGAAATGTTAACTATGCTACTGCTCCAAACAGAGTGTTAGAGTAGTTCAACACTTAGGATATGCCCGTGTTAACTGAAGGGCAAGCTGGTTACTGTCTTTTGTAATCAGACAATCAAGTCTGCAGCATATACATGCATACAGATATGATATACTGCTTTTTACTGTTTCAGCTCTTTGGCGAATCTGCATTTCCCAGTTACTAACCAAGCTACATGAAGTAGTGGCACCTCACTTGATCATTAACATTCCCAGATTACTTCTTTTCTGGAAAATTACATTTGAGTTGTACGGAATGAGCTAAATGAAATGGCCACCACATAAATGGTTACATCTCAGCAAAAACAACTACTTATAAGCACTTAATCAGAAAAGGATGTGCTGTTTTTGGAGTGGAAGCATTAAAAATGAGTGTTACACTCTTAAAAAAAAAAAAAAAAAAAAAAGTCACTACATTTTACAAGTTATAATTGAGAAAACGGAAACAAAGTGACTAACTCATCCTCTGCGTGTATAAAATTATTGGAGAGGACAGCATAAGGAGAAGGTACAGAAGCCAGTCTGCAAATGCCACAGTGCTGTTTAAGGGACAGTTGTGAGCAGATGAGCTGAAGTGCTCTGATAGAAGAACACGTGACACCTTCAGACATTTGCATTTCAATCCTTTTTAAAAAAAACTGATATGGTGTGGTTGGGAAGAAGTCAAATATAGATTTATGTTAAAGACTTTTGTCCAACAAAAATGGATATGTAGCATTTTAGTTTAGAGCCTCATTCAGGATATGATTCAGCTGAGAGTTACTTTATTTTATTTATATATTTGTCATTATTTGCTGACAACACTAAATATTGTTACATATTAACATGACAGCAGTGACATCAGGTAAGCATTAGAATCAGTCTACCCTTATTTTATTTTATTTTGCTGTGTGTCGGATTAATTTTCTGTCATGTGTTGCTGAGTCCGACATAACGGACACACGGATGTACGGACAATATTTAAACTGGAAGAAAACTTTTTTTTTTTTCTCTCTTCACTTTTAAAAATGTGTGCGTTCACTGACGTGCTGTTGCCTGGGTAATATTTTACTGTTAACTGTTTGAAACTGTAGTAAAAGAAAATGTTAAATGTCAGAGTAAGTGATAGTGATCACTTCTCAGGAGGTGTGTGTGAGAGTGAGTGAGTGAGAGTGTGAGATCATAAATGGAAAGTCATTTGTTTTTTCCACTTACATTAAAAAAACAGAATTCAGGAAATTGCACAGCCGGACATGTGCAGGGAGGACGTGTGGCTGACTGAAATTCTGGCCACGCTGTCACTTCCTTCGCTCTCAGTTGTGTGAATAAATATAATAGCATACCACTTTATCAACATAAAGAACTGTGGATGGGAAAAGTGACATTTTGTGCTAGGACAAAGTAGGAACCTTGGTTTGTACTTCAGAGTTGGAATCAGATCCTTTTTTTTTTTCTCGCACCTTTGCACTGAGAGGTGTTAGAAAATTTTACCTTATTAGCATTTGTCATGCACACCATCTCCTCCCAGCACTGCTTGGTTGTAATGTGGGGGATTTTAGGAATAAAAGCTGATTCCTCCATAACACTTAAGTGTGAGTTACTTGATACAAGTGTGAACTAAATGCTTTAAAATGGACCAGCTGAATTTACAGTGTATTGACGCCGGCCCTGGCTCTGCACGTTCTTATGTACATACAATTTTGCACTTAACACCAGTGGTCAGTAGCAAGTACACTTGACTCACCTGTACTATGCAACTATTGGGACAATCTACGTGGTGTACATCCTTGTGATGATAGTGTTATTGTATGCAAAATGCAATAACAAGTTATTTTTTCTTATGATGGTAAATGCTAATCTTTTTTCTTTGAATTGTATTGTTAATTGGTTTACATTAAAAAAATAAAACTCAGTTAATTATGCTTATCTGTCTTATTTTGCTTACAGTTGCTAAGATAATTATCAGTGGTGCTTTGATAAATGGGTAGTAACCACCTGCCTGATACTGTGTGGATCCTGCCACCAAAACATCACATCTGCAGCAGATCCTTTAAGTCCTGGAAGTTGAGAGCTGTGGGCCTTTATTGATCAGACTTCTCACAGATTCTCAGTCAAACTGAGATCTGGGGAATTTGGAGGCTAATTTAAACTTAAAGTCATTCAGATGAACTTCTACATGTTTACAAGAACTGTAAGGGTCACTAATTGTGAAGCTTTCAGTGTGACGCCCCACTTCAGAAGCTGCAAAGATTTCCTACCCCACTCTCCACGATTTTTATCATTCATCAAATAAAAAAATAGTCCAGATTAGCTTTTACTGTAATAATAGCTGGCATGATCGCATCAATAAGCTCATATTCATATTTTTTTTTGCTTCATATTTTTCACCAAATTGTCTGTGTCCCACCAGTGGGGGCGCTGCCCACAGTTTCAGAACCACTGCTGTCGGGATAATCAGTGTCACGTGGCTCATAACTGTAGAGCTACAGTGGTTTTTATTCATATTTCATTCAGAACTTCTGTTTTCATTATAGTTAATTTCCAGGGAGATCTGCTCACATCTCAAGTCTTAAGTTAATGATCCACATTATTCATATACAGATTATGAAATGAGGTTGTCGTGAGTGAGGTTTTAAAAATATTTATTTCATATTTTAATCCATGGTTAATTCAGTTACTAGTTGAGTGTTTTGTGTGACCACATCTAAAGTGAGGACCATCTATGCTTTACAAAGCATTTACAAATGAAAGTGAAAGGTCAGCCAGACCTCGAGACTCAAACACGTCTCAGCTACACTATATCGCCTGTCTGGGTTTAATAAGATGTGGGCCCACCCTTTGCAGCCATAACAGCTTCAACACTTCTGGGAAGGATTTCCACAAGGTTTAGGAGTGTGTTTATGGGAATTTTTGACCACCATTCATCCCAAAGGTGTTCTTTAGGGTCGAGGTCTGGACTCTGTGCAGGCCAGTGCAGTTGACTGTGGTGTGTAGTACTGAGAAAATTTCATAGGCTGGCGCGGTGGTTATAGCACTGCTGTTGCCTCAGCAAGAAGGTAGAAGTTTGAATCCACCTTGGCCCGGGCCTTCCTGTGTGGAGTTTGAATGTTCTTCCCGTGTCTGTGTGGGTTTTGTCCAGGTACTCCGATTTCCTGTCACAGTCCAAAGACGTTCACTTAGTGGGGTTAGGTTAATTGGTGATATGTGAGTGTGAATGGTTGTCCGTCTCTCAGTATTAGCCCTGCGACAGGCTGGCGACCTGTACAGGGGGTACCCTGCCTCTCGCCCTATGACAGCTGGGATAGGCTCCAGGTTTTAGGTCTTAGTTTAGTTATAGCTATCCATAATGTTCTTGGATCAGTATTAACTGTATACTGTCTGTGGCATGAACCTGGTAGCTGTTTCCTCAAGGGGGCAGCATGGAGCCACTGCATTTTAACGACGATTATGCTGCACTTCAACCTCAGCACAGCCCCGTCCCATTAAGTTTTAGTGGTATTAATTTTAAACGTTGCCTCAGACTTTTACATTTAAATGATAAAATTCAGAAGACAGTTGTATTCAAACAGACCTATGTATTAATTACTTAGTAAAAGACCAATATCCATGCGTAAAAAAGATCAATTTCAAGCTTAAAGCTATGAAGTTGGTTTTAAAACTATACATTTTTAACTGATAGCATCCACATCTATGCACAATTGCATTTTAATAAATTATGAATGCACTTGGCACTTTTAAATTAGTTCACAATTGCATACCTTTTGAAATTACACTTTTGCTTTGAGCTTTTTAGAGGAAATTATGCGAAGAGCCGTGCACTTTTAGACCACCAAATGCTGTGTAAAATAAAGAAAAGGACCAAAATGAATAATTACAGGTAAAAGGCCTTAATAAAAGTGGTGAACTGAAAAGGGCTGATACTTGTTGCTGTCGCTGGGCGGGCCTAACGCTGTAGTGCGCCATGCTGGGGGTGTCAATTGAAGGGGAGGAAAAAAACTGACTGGGAGTTACCTCAGCGCTTTCCGAGATATGAGATCTGGCCATTTTCCAGTCGGGCCCCTTTTCTATTAAAGAAGAAAATCCCGAAAATCACGGCGCAAAGAAAGGAAGAAAGAGACGCAACCGCGTTTTGAGAGGTCACCCAGAAAAAAGTGCGTAGAGCGCGTTTCTGCCGGATCGGTCGGAATCTGCGGTGCACGCTCGCAGCCTCTCTGCCCCCCCGTGCGCGTGCGCGCGTGTGTTTACAAGTGTTTGAACGACTGCCAAAAGAAGAAGGAGGAAAACGCCGAGGAAGGAGGGATGGTGGACAATTCAAGCAGTAGTAAGGCACAAATGGTGAGTCGGGGTCCTGCTTCTTCGCCCCTTTACACTTTTCCCTGAACGGCAGCGAGCTGAAAACGCTCCCGGTTGCTTTTCATTTTTCCGCAAAGAATTGAATCGTTTAACGTTGCAGAATTCAAAGGAAAAAGTTTTTAGAGGTAATTTGACTTTTTGGTAGGTTACTTTTAATTTTTCTTTCTTTCTTTTTTCAATCTTGTCACAGTATTATAATAACTTTATTTATTTATTATTAAAGCGTTATTGTAGGCATATTTTACATGTTTGTGGTATCCAAAACCGTATCCACGTTTGAGGATGTGGCACATCACTATCTAAACGCGGAAAAGGTGTTTTTTCTCTTCTGGTCATTTGGCTGGTCGTTTGCCTTCAAGTAGTTTATCTTCCCGTCGGTTAACTGCTTTTATGATTGCAGATACATGAAAAACCGTTTAACTTTCCTTACTAATACACAGCTCTTATTGCCTTTTCGTTTTGACAGACTACCACAATACTCCTCTAAGAACTTATTAAAACTTAGAGTGAGTTGCCACATTTTAATTGTCTTTCTGACTTTAACAGAGATGTTTCTGTGGCTGGTTGCTGTAGTTTTTACTTGCCAGAGTCTTTAAGTAGATTAGTCCTCTGTGTAAAAGTTTGATTTGGCTACTTTGTAGTCTAGTAAATTTTCTTTATTCTGTTTTTAGGCATGCTCAGCTCTCCATTTACCAGCAAGAGTGTATATATTTCTATTTATTTAACTTAAAATTATTTAGATTTGTTGTGGTGATATTACAGGTTTAAATTCAGTTCTCCTTATTACACAGTGACTTAAGGTCACACGTTTTTTTGCTTCTTAAACCTGGTGAAATTTGCATGGCTGAATTATCCAAATTTGTTTGCGTTAATGTTTAAATCGGGCTTCTTTGTTTCTGCTGTGGCTTTTAGGAGTAATTAGGTTTCAGTATATGGTAGATCATCCATGACTCCTTCTCATCCTCTCACAGCCCAGCATGTCTCAGGAGCCTGGTGTGGCTTTTCCTCCAAGCACCTCCACAGGAGGAATGAAGCTGGAGGCAGTGATGGAGCAGCTCCAACGCCAGCAGCAGGCACGACTGGAAATGGAGCGCAAGGAGAGAAAGATACGAGAAGCCCACATAATGTACGCTCAGCAGGTTGCTGCCCAGCAGGCCATCCTAGCAGCTGCCCGGGCTTCTGGAGCCACCTTCATGGGCAAAGGCCTGCCAGGAGGCATCGCTGGTGGTGGATTGCCTCCCCGGATGTCCAATCAGAGCAGTGTAGACTCAGACAGGGAGGATGATGAGGACAGAGGTCGGGATTCTGGGGATGAGGACGATGACAATGAGATGATGGAGGGGGATGAGGGCAGCGACGAGGATGAGGGAAGTGCCAGTGGGCTGGAGTTCCTACGCAAGCAGACCCTTGCTTTGCAGCAGAATGCCTCCCGAATCCCACCCCGTCCATTTGGCAGTTACTCTGCATCGGCCCCCCAGAGGGCTGCATCCCCACCTGTTAGAGTGAAGCAGGAACCCGATGAGGGCCTGTCTCCTGCAGGGGCACACTCTGCTACTTCTCCTAATGGACAAGCTGACTGGGGCTTTGATGACCACTTCAGACAGGTTAGTACCTCGCCACTTGTCGCCCTTCTTTCCACGCAGTTTCTTTCTTAAGGCATCAAGTCCTATTATGTCTTTTTTCACAGTTCTTCCCCAAAATCATGTGTATAAACTCTTTCACTATAGTCCCATCTTTCCTTAAATTTTGAGAATTATGGCATAGTTTTGTTTTTTTTTAAACAAACTATCACTATTGTTCACTGACATCCTGAGGAGTATGTCCTTATACTGTTCACCACTCTTCCATTTAGGGTCTTGTTTGATATCTCAATCCAGCCCCCTGCTGTGAGAGACAGCTTAATCTTAACTGTCGCTTGAACTGCTCTGGGAGTATCTTTGTGAGTCACTTCAAAACTCTGCAGAGGTTTGACCGCCAATTGGCTTTTGTGGCAAAAAAAAAGGAGACCTACTAAGTGAGTCCTGGCAGACGGCCAGACCGAGGCGCAATGTTTTCACGCGCACTCATTTTGTATGCCTCTCTCACTCTATGTCCCTCTTGGCACTTTGCTCAGGCTCTGGTTTGGCTCTGATCCAGTTAGTGGAGTCAGACGAGGCATAGCTGCTGCTGCTGCTGTTGCTGTAAGGCTGTGGGTGGTTGGCTGGGTCAGCAGGAGGATTTCGGGTGGGTGGAAAGGTTGGATGTAGTACACAGCAGCAGCCTGTCACACCCCATTCTCGCCACCCCAAGAGTTAGGGCTGTGTGCCAAGTGTAGGCTACTTTCACTTGAAGGCAAATATTGCCTCAGCACAGTGTTACAGAACACTGGAATGCCAGCCTGGAACCAAGCCGAGCTGCATGTGTTTTAGCATCATGGCAGATTAAAGAGGAGCTCAGCAGCCTGCGGGTGATATAAAAAGCCCTAGCAGTGCAGTAGTGGGCAGGGTCACAAAATTTATCTGTGCTCTATCAGTGGGCTGAGGGTGCTGGACTATCATGTGTCTGGATTTTATTACTCTCTATTTAAAGGCAAATGTCTTTGCATGGTGCTTCTCTAGTTCTCATTTCCAAATTTAGCTTTAGTGCATTCACATTTGTAATGACACATAGATGTCCTACAGCATGAGATGGTGAAGGAAGCCAATATGTAGATGTTGTTTATATTGTACATCTGCTAAAATCACAGCCTCCACATGAATCTTCCCACTCTATAGAGGGGATGCTAGTGTCGACTATTTAAATGGGGAATAAATGTTATCTGAACAAATATTATATGTGTATTTAAGAGCCTTTTGAAACTGCAGTCACATTCTTCAATAACTCAATAAATTTCAGAACGTGTATAAATTGCCATGTTGGTTAGCAAGTGTGGCAGCTCCAGCACCAGCGGCCTTTTTTCCTTGGAAGTTAACATCTGTGTCATGTCAGTCTGGTCATCTCATCAGATGAAGGTAGCCTGTGGGTTTAATGGCCATTGTTCTGGTATCTGGGCCAAGGGGTACATTTCCAAGAAGTTAATAGCTGATTGTTTTCAGATTGCATTTTGGACAGTGCCTTCTTCTTTTGCTCTCTAGATGGACTGCTTGTGTGCATGCAGCCAGAAGCCATCTCAGACACGTTTGGTCAATGCTACTCTGAATATGAAAGACAACTGAAAAGCTCCTGGTACCACAAATCCTGTCTCATTGCCTAGAGATTCTGCATATTCTTATAGTACTTATCATACTTATAGAGATGCTTATACTTTTACCAATACTCTCACTGATCCTACTCTGTATAGTTTGGTATAAAATACAGGCATAGCAGTGGTTATGGCTACTTTTAACCAGGTTTGTGTGCAGTTAGTCAACTAGATGATTAAAAAAAATTGTGTACAATGGCAGGTAACTGTTCGGTGTAAGATGTCACGCCCTTGAGACAATAATGGGAGATTGTAAATAAGCAAGGTCGAAATTAACACCACTGACAGCCCCACAGGCCGGTGCAGTTCTCTTGCATTTCATCCTAGAAAATGAATGGTTGTATGTAGACTCTATGTGTCCACATTAACAGCTGTAGGAATGCATAACAATTCTGCACAAGCGTGTTGTGCAATTTAACTTGAAAGGACAGAAAAGCTGCTGGTGGAGCGAGGCCAGTGTTAGTCACTCTCTGCAAACTAATCTGACATCTTGTGTGTACAATGTTACACATGGGGCAAAGTTTAGTATTTAGCAGCATTTAAATTACGATGTGGTCACTGAAACATGTTATTAACGGCTTCAAAAGGCTCTTAAATACTGCAGTATTAGTACGGAAGTGCTTTAATGTCAACTTTTAAACTTGGCCAATTTTCAAAGGCTTTCTCAGTGTTCTTAATTTCAGAGTAGTCACCTTGTAAAACATTTTTACTCACTTTACACCAACAAGGAAATTAGTCTCTAGGAACATCTCTACTTTATTACATGTTTGAAAGCTAATTTACTAAGCAGGTATGAGCTTGTTTCATAATGTGCTTCTGGGGTCATGTGCTGTAGTAATCTTCTTACAGTTAAGCAGTTAAAAATATTCACTATATCATGTATTGTATTAAATTAAATTCTGGCATGGATACCAGATTAATACTAATTCTTGATACCCATCCCTGGTCACCTAATGGTTACACCCCCCACGCAGCTTTATTTTTTATTTACTGGCCAAACGAGATGTCATCTCTCACTTTCCAAATTTCCAAAATCTGGGCATGTAGACAGGGTGTGAGCAGCTTTGTAACATCTGAGAGCCAACAGCTAACTGGCATGTTGCACGAATAAAATCTAAACACTTCATTTAACTAACAAGTATTTATAGTGGTGACTATGGGGTTTTGATTGTTTTGCTGACAAATGACGCACGTCCTTGCTCTATAGTTTACGAACGTGCGTATGAAATCGAGCTTCCCGGCATTGTGTGTCTCCGTTTTGTTTCCAGATGTCCGGGTGTCAGAATGAGTGGATGGGTATTATTTGGCGGGATGAGCAGGCTTTGTCTCAGCATTGTTATAGCAGAAGATCATAGCAGCAAAGTTGTTGCTGACCAGTGTCCTATCTGTGGCCTGGTGTCTTTTATTAGAGAGAGGGCTGAGCCAGGGGGGGTTGGGAGAGGCATTATGGGACGAGAATTGGTCTGGCCTTCTTTTTTTTTTGTTTCCTCTCTTTTATCTTTCCTGTCATTATGTCAGCTCTGCAGTATTTAATGACGGCTCATCTCTTCAGGCAGTTTCAGGTTGCACTGCTGTAGGGGGAGTGGGGGGGGGGGGGGGGGGGGGTGGTAGAGGCAGTGGAACTGTTTTTTTTTTCTTTCTTTTTTTGATGTCATTGTCTTCCAGAGGCCAGAGACGAGCCTGGCAGATGCCGCAAATACCAACCCTCTATAATAATGGGGAAGCACATTTATTATGTTCTAAAAGCAGCGACAGAGGAAAGCTGAGATGACTAGCTAACGAGACAATTGCACGGAACACCATTTACATTAACATTTACATTTACTGTAAACGGTCCTGCTGGACTGAGGGTTTTATCCAAAGCACTCTTCCTGTGAGTTCTTCCACATTTTTTGAATCACAGTAAACCATAATCAGAGAGAAGCTCCAGTTTTTATCCAGCACATCTTATTGATATATGAAGAAGATAAGAATGCCTACATGCTAATTCATCAGCATCTTATTTTATGATTCATATCTCTAAACACTGGGCAGAGTGTGTCAGATGTAACAATGAACAATTAGTTCATATATGTAATATATAGGTATGAGGTTTTTTTGACTGTATACAAATGTTGCCGGACTATACAGGTCAGACTGGGTGGACAGACATGGTAGCTGGTGTTTTCTTGTCAGTGATGTATGTGTGGTGACCTCAGCCCTGTTCTAAACAGCAGAGTAAATAATTGTCAAACAAGGAGATGGACAAAGGCGTCGCGTGGGGAGGGAGTTGGACCGGATAACCGACCAGCCCCAGAGCTCTGGCCTTTGGACAGAGGCTACATGACCTCTGTAATCCAGCCCCCACCCGCCCCACCTCTCCTGCTCACAAACACACACATATCCAATATCCTTCTCTTCTTGCCATACTCAGTCTGTGACTAATTGTTTTAATTGCGCCTGCAGATTGTGTGCGAATCTGCTGGCGGGGATACAGCTTCGGTTGGATTAGCTGGATGTTTAGCATGTTGGGTGGTGGGTGTGTGTGTGTAAAAGCAGCTGCTTTTGTTCAAGTTTACATGCTTTAGTTTACAAGTTTACATCCACATTTTGTTCCTTTTGTGGCTTAGTTGTTGCATGCGACCTATATTGTACTGAGAAAAGTAACGTTACACAGTTTGACTCAGTGTTTCTTACGTCTCATAGACTCATGGCCATGAATATTAGCAGAGAACATTTAGATTATAGATTTGCATGGTAATGTATTTAAGTAGTTGATTTACATGATGGCTGAGTAATTGCCCTTTGCAGCCTGATTAGATTTGTAATTTTATTTGCTTAGGCTTTTTGTTATGGAGATTCTGAAAGCCAGGAAAGGCTGAAAACCTGCTTGATTTACCATTTCAGACTTAAGCAAATCAGTACAACAAAGGAGCTCACAGGCCCAGTTAGAACAGAAGAAGGCAGAGTTGGTGTTCGACTTGGCTGAAGGATACGTAACACAGGGAAATGATAGAGATGGACCGATTGAACTGGTGATCAGAATTGGGTTTTTCTTTTTTAAGTGGAGAGGCAATGGCTAGCTGATCGTTTAACAACAAAATGCTGATGAACACTGTAGTCAGGAGTGCCTTTATGAGCTACTTCTGTTCAGAAGTCTTCTGTCTTTTTTGCATTGCAGTAATTTTAGTAAAAGGAAGGCTCATTAGAGCCAATTCTGACATGATCAGCTACGTCAAGATTATTTAAACCAAGTATACTTAGAAGCTGATAACAGCGTGCTCGCACCACTACCAGCTAACAGTTTGCAGCAGTAAATATAGAGCTGTGCAGACATGGAAAACATATGAGATCAATTGGGCTATTCTGCAACTCATGTTTACATTTGTACAAAAAGCTCCGCCCAGTAACCTGGAGCACTTTATTTTAAGACTTACTTGAGTTAGACAAAAGGTCCTGTAAACTGCTGCAGTTGTGGAGAAGATGTACAACTACATCTAGAAAAGATAAAAGAAAATAGGTGGTCAGCCAGGCCAGTCTGAGCCCGGGCATTGCCACCACTCTTGAGCCCTCCTTTTGCTTCTTACTCGGGCACTGAAGCTCGTCTGCTGAGGCAGGACTGTTGCATAATTTAGCTGTCGCTCCAGCAGCATCAGCCAGGAAGTGGGGAGCTGCACAGCTGCAGCAAGGAGATCGATAAGGATTGTTGTATGAGCTTTAAGAGGCTGGAGTGTTCGGCCTAAATTTCTTCTCACTTATGATAAAAGAGGAGGACCTTGTGTTTAGCAAATAGACTTTTAGTTGTAATTTTGACCATTGTAGAGGATAGTTTACCAGCAGGTTGCTGTCTTCATTGGGAATACCCAACGGCTGTGCTGAAGTGGGAGAAAGGAGGCCGTACATACGACCTGGTTTCTGCTTTCTCATTGTTATGCCGATGTCTCACATGCCATAACTGTCAGTGTATTTTAAATGATGTACTGTGTATTATTCTGTTTACTGGAATTCCTGTTATGTTAATGTTATGAGACTGGAATTACTGTTTGACCTCTGATTCCACAAACTGTCTGCAAAAGAAGGTCATTGAGATGAGACGTAATGAGGAAGGCTGAGTTTCCTTAAAGCACGTGGCAGTGCTTGTTCAGAACAAGAAGATGAACCATGCGTGAGAATTGCATTTTCTTTGCCACGCTGTTGAACCACACAAGGAATTGAAAGCCTCGACCTTGACCGTTCACTTTTTGTTCTGACAGCACGACAAATAGAAAGCTTCACGTTTTAGCCAAGAATTAAAAAAAATATCCACTCTTTTGCAGACCAGTGGGTGTTTTTAAATAAGCCAGTTCCTTACTTGTTGGTTTTACCTTACCTTTGTGTAGCACTTTCTTGTTTCACACAATTCACAAGTAAAAACGCTTCTTGTGGTATGTGACATTTAATTCATGGTAAATTCCACAATTTCTTTGTTACTGATTCACACTCGAATCAACGTATTTCTAGGAGCCGCTCTGCATCTCTCTTTTGGGTGGTTATTTTAAAGAATTAAACTGACTAAACTAACTGTAATTTCAGTTTCACAATGACACCAGCAAACTGCATGTATAGAATCACCACCCAAATGTAACAAAAATGCTTAAAAGGTTTTTTGAGTTAAAAAAAAGGCATTTTTTCCCGCTCTTGCACTTCTGCTTGTATTATCATCTTTGCTGTTGTGGAGTCCTCCTACAGATTTCAGTTTAGATTATTTGTGTGTGTGTGTGTGTGTCTCTCTCTCTGCTCAAGTATATTTCTCCTGCAGGCTTTCTTGTGATTCTTTAAAAAACCTTTTCAGCTTCTTTGTCATCTAGATGATGATGAATGCTCTGAACGTTTTAACTCATTTCTAAATTTGCTGTGTTGATTTCAGATTAAACTGGCTAACAGGGTCAGATTTTAGCCATGTTTTTAGGGTATTATTGTGCGATTCTCTTTCTTTTTGTATGTCTACATGATGGCTTGCCTGCAAATGTGCATAAAATCAACCACAGCACTTCATAATAAAAGTGGTGTTTTCTTGGACTGTTCAGTGTTTATCAAAGTCCACATAAATGTATTCAGATTTGTTCCTCAAGCACTTAACTCTTAAAACCCTTTTCCCACACTTTGTTTGGGGAATCTTTGAACAGTATTTATAATATATTGAGGTTGTTTGTCTTATTTTCCTGGTTCAGTGCTAAGTGAACTTTGGTTTACCTTATTAAGGGCAGATGTAAACTGGTCGGATTGGATGGAGATGTCCGGGCTTTTAGCTCCGTCTGTCCATCTTTAATGTCTGATTGATGCTACTCTTAATGTAGCTTAATGCTGGTTAACAGCTATGGCTCTGCTTGAATTTGTGTCAGGATGGAAACAAATAAGGGTAATGCATAATTGTATTTTGCACCTCCATTTTCCAGTAGGGTATTGTATAAGTAATATTAGAACATCTAACTTAATTTCAATTGCCTGTTGTATTTAATTGATAGATGCGGGGGAATCAAAAAGAATAGAAAGCACACAATCTTAAAATTATAGAAGTACAATTAATTCACACAGTATTCATCCAAATAGCTGATCATTCAGAAGACCTATAGATAGATAGATCACTTTATTAATCCCAGAGGGAAATTGACATTTAGAAAGTGGGTATACTCTCAGTGCTGAAGCACAACCCTGTTTTCTTGAATGACCTGAACTTTAAGGGAGAAAATAAATTTTTTTCTCTGTGGTTTCTGATACAACCAGTCTACTTGTCAAACATCTATGAAACAACCCCACGTTAAAGTGTGGGTGAGAATGTTTTCACATGCAAATGTCAGTTTTTATCTGAATTAGTGTGTAAAGTGTAATTGCCCTGGATATAAAACAAGCCTCATTTTGTGCTGAGCTCCTCTTAACAGCTAAGTGCAGAAGACACCCCCCCTGCGCGCACACACACACACACACACACACACACACACACACACACACACACACACACACACACACACACACACACACACACACAGAAATAGAGGTATTGAATTTAGTAGGAAGATGAAGGGGAAGGGAAAGGGGGAGGAGATGCTGTGGAACTAGAAGAGGGGTTAGTGGTCTGGCTCAGCACACTAAACTGCCCCACCCAGAGGAAACATTCCAGACAGAATTAAAGAGTTAACTCTTCAAACAGTGAACATTCCCACTGGGGGCTCCCATGGAGCGACAGGGGTTTGATGGGGGTGGGTGGGTGCATGTCCATGTTGTAATCATGCCCATGATTGGTGATCTTTCTATTCATTTTAGTCAGTGTCACAGGGGCTGTAAAAGAAAGAAAGACAAAGGTCCTGAATGGGAGGAGCTGGATGGGAGGACACAGTAGTGCAGGCAGAGACAGTTTTTTATTTGTCTGAGTCCCAAAGGGCACATCTGCTGCTGGCAGGCAGGAGGGAGCTTCTCATGGTGGGACTAGTCCCCTCACCTCTGTCACATTACGGTTAAACGCAGCACTAACTGCCAGTCTGTAGTCTGCCGTCCACTCTCAGCACTACAATGTTTAGATAGCGTTTCACATGAGCAGGCACAACAGCCAGTTGCCTGGGTAAAAATGACAAATTCTTTGCACATTCAGAAGATGAACAAACAGTTCTAAAAGCATAAGTTTAATCATCGATCAGCCTTTTTAAAAGTTTAAACAAATAATAATTTGAGCTATTATGGGTACAAGTCATTGTACAAATGGCACAGTTGTAAAAAGTGGCTACATGTGCTTTCACAGTCATTTATGGACTATTGAAGCTTGTACATGTGCGCCTATTTTCCATTGCGCCGACTCCACACCTAAGTCAGATAGCGATCTGATATTGACTTAAAGCATAGCAGACAAGAAAGTATGGAAGAAAAGTTATTGTTACTGTTCAATGAGAGTTAAAACTGATGCTGTCACAGATCACCAGCTTCTCCAAACCAATATAAAATGCTTCTAATGTAAGCGTGTTAATCCAGCTCATCTCATCTGGCCTCTTCATGGCCTGAATGGCAGTTTGTCAGGGTTGGAAAGTTACAGATAATGGGCGACACGGTCACTGAAGTTGACGTTGGAAAAGTGTGGGGGTGAAGCGATTTCCAGTCCTCCCTGTCATGCAGTCAGACAGTTTGAAGGATTGCTTCTGTAACATCTTGCAAATGACATTCAAAAAGGCGCATCTTGGCTGGCATCGATGGCCACATTGTTCCCTTCTGTTTAATTGAATTGAAAGACAAATCTCTCATTTAAATGCACATGGTGCATATCCTTTGGGGTTGTTAGACTTTTTTTTTCTTAAATTGACCCTGGAGGATTGACTTTTTTGCTTCTAATGGAACTCGAGCTACTGATGTCTGCTGTAATTTGATCAGTTTGTAGTAAAACCACAAGCCACCACCCTCCGCACACCATCGCTGGTGCTTTTCGTTCTTCACAAGCACTTCTGCTGAACATATTTCAGCACCTGCTCTTTAATGACAGCAAACAGAGAAAGAGGAATAGCCAAATTAAAATGAAGACACCCACCATCAACTTTGGCAGCCCAGAGGAAACGGCCAAGGTTATGTGACACTTTGGAGCGAGGTCTCCTTCAGTTTTATATAGGTTGGCACCATATAACAGTATGTACTGTGGTGTGTGTGCTTATGTTTGTCTGTCTCACTCTTGGTAAACTCTTTATTTAGGGAACAGTGCTGTCTGTGTACAGCATGCAGGAGATTCATGCTCTATACTCAAATGAGCTCAGACATCATGCTGACTCTGCCAGGTAATACAGAGAAAGGTTGAGGGCTGTTGTGCATGTGTGAAAATTACTTGGAGCTACTCAAATAACTATTTGAATTGGAAATTAGCATTTGTCAATTTTCATTGTCGAGAGGCTCCCTTTACGTCATTCTTTTAGTAAGGAAATCAAACGGCAGATTTCCTTTTTTTTTTTTTTTTTTTGGCATGTTTGTAATAGTGGATGGAGATCCACAGAAATGCTTAGATACAAATGATTTTCACAGACAAAGATTTTTGTGAACTAATTTAGATTAAGGTTTTAGTGTTACATTGCAGTACAGATTGGATTATGTGTTGACCTTTTTATAATCTTGATATTGATCAACGATAAATGCCTCAAACTATCCAAACCACAGACCTCTCAGACAGCATGGTTTTTCATAATGCAATGCAATTAAGGTATAGGCCTTGTCATGTGAGGAACATAAAGCAGTGTGACATTTATGAGGCTGTCTGTGTTGTAGCCACATCTTCCAAATGGCAAATTGCTGATGCAATCAAAAGATATGGTCTCTTTGGGTCCTGGCCAGTGTTTTGCACCTTGTAGAAAGGGAGGGGCAGTGATGAGGTGAAGGGTGAGAGTTGTCTATTGTTTTTGGCTTTCTTGGCTGTCTTGTGCTACTGCTTTGGCTGAGCTCCAGGCTAGTGCTAACTGGACCACTGTGTCAAGGCACTTGGGTAAACACTGCAGCTGACTGGGACTTGGCACAAAGCCACGCAGAGCAGAACAAGTTGAAAGAGGTTCAGAAGGCTTTTCAGTCTTCCCATTGCGCTGGCTGCCAAAATCCCATGTAGTTTATAATGGCTTGTGGCTAGGTTGTTTTTCTGCCAAGTCTTCAAACACAAGCTGAGTATAGTCATGTACTTGTAAGAGGAAGCAAGCATGAGAGGAGGAAGGAAGAAAAAAAAAAAAAGGACTCCTGGATGCTACCCAGGAAACGTCACATTACACTAAAAGCAATGTGTTCACAGCTCCACTTCCAACATTCTACGTTCAGACCTTTACATCCTCCCAAAGCTTCACAGTTCCTGAATCACAGTCACCACAAGAAGTGAGCATTAAGTGGAGTGCCTTTCAGAAGCTGCTGGCTAACCACCCTGCAAATGCTAAAAGTGTACAAACTGGTTCATATTGGTATCTTATACAAAACCAAGTCAAAAAGGATAAACAGATAGTATATTTTAAAGGAGTGTAATGAAAATTCAAGCTTCCATTATTGCAGGAAGAAATGCAGTGTCACTTTATATATTCATCAGAGATGAAAAGCAGGTTCCGGCCTGCAGTTTAGATTGTCATTAATCACATACATTGAGTTGAAAGGCTTGTATTGAATCATATCAGATGGCAAAAAATATACATCAGGCTCTGACCTGTAGCTGATCTGGTTAATAGACAATCACTCTGTGAATGGAACTATGGACCACGTCAACTTCAGTCAATAATTTCAAAAGCCACGGTAGTAAATGATTAAAGAGTGGCAGAGAAAATAGAATTAGTAACAGCAAGGGCTTCACTGAATGTATGTTATTGTAAGAACTAAGTGTAGTGGCTTTAAGGAATATAAGACAACTACACCTCCGTTGTTTAGTTTCTTTTCAGAGACTTTGCATTGAGCTCAATTATTAGGAGAAATATAATGCATAGTATTATAGTATCCAGGTGTTGATCTTATGCAGGAAGCTCTTCTCCAGCATATTAATGTTTAAGTTTTTCAGTAATCTTTATCACGGATTTGGGATGCCCCCAACTGCCAGAGGAGCCAACCTAATTAGCCAGCCATCTGGTCAAACAAAGGCAACTTTCCTGCCCTAAATAAATGTGTTTAGAAAACCTAAAGAGGCCCCATGCTTTCAGTGCAAGGAGGATGTGTGAGCAGGTCAATTGTTTTAAAGTTGCAGCAGATATTCCAAATTATTAAAATATAAACTAAAATCTAATATTTATGGAAACACTAATTTTAATTTCTCATCTTATAATTTGGAAACAAATTTTAGTGAATGCATGCATACTTTAAATGGGCGAGCATATAAAATTAAAGCACAACACCAGCACTTTTTTTCTTTTTCCAAAGTCACACATATGCCCCTAAGTTAAATAATATATAATATTTATGAACTCTTAAAGAACTTTGGGGTAGCAATTGAAATTATAAAATACATTTTTCCTATATTTGGGGGCATTTACAAGCAAACTGTGTGTTTTTGTTTGGTGGTGGTGGTGGTGGGGGTATTTGTCTTTTAAATAATTTCTGCCTCAGGCTAGATTTATTTAACCTGTAATTATGTGTACTTTAAGCTGATCATCTCTATAGTAAATGACCAGTTCTTTCCCAAAGCGTCTGGAGTTTTTGGTGGTGAGGTTGAAACTGTGAGGGTTTTCAGTCAGTCGCTATTAGTCAGCCGTAGGTATAAATATAATAAATAAAATACAAAATACTATAATGTTACTCCCTATCCAGTTCTCAGGCAGCAACTGTAAGGTTTACAGCAGGAACTATATGTAAAAGCAGGAAGTATATGTAAAATGACAATACACTAAATAATATTTCTGGCATAAAAAAATCTGAGTGAAGCTTTATCGCTGCTTTAGCAAAACGAAGCTGCTGCTGTCTGAACGTAGAGCTAAGTTGCAGTTTTCCCCCAAGATTGTCTGTTTTGGGGAGGGTGGTCATGAAGGTGGGCCGCCCCCACAAGGCAATGGTAGGGGAAACAGAGTTTATGATAATCTGCCATTTTTTTTAAAGATATTTGGCAAGCCAAGCTCGCAGTTAGGTTACATACAAAAGCTTGTCCAACAACTGCTTTAAGCTTATTGGGCAGGTTGGGCAGGCATTTTTACTACTGCCACTGCTTTTTAGTCCACTGTGTATGTTAGAGAATAAAAGAAAACCTGCGGCCACCAAAGATGATAGTTATTATTGGTTATTATTTTGTTGGAGAAATAAAAGGATTTTTTTTGTTTTGTTTTAAGCTGGATTAGGTAAACCTTCTATTTGCACATATTTACCTCCATTTACAGTGTATCACAAAAGTGAGTACACCCCTCACATGTCTGCAGATATTTAAGTATATCTTTTCATGGGACAACACTGACAAAATGACACTTTGACACAATGAAAAGTAGTTTGTGTGCAGCTTATATAACAGTCTTCATGTAGAGCAACAATTCATCTTTAAGGTCCTCACAGAGTTCTTTGCCATGTTGGAACTTTCAGTGACCAGTATGAGAGAGTGTGAGAGCTGTACTACAAAATTGAACACACCTGCTCCCTATGCACACCTGAGACCTAGTAACACTAACGAGTCACATGACATTTTGGAGGGGAAATGACAAGCAGTGCTCAATTTGGACATTTACGGGTGTAGTCTCTTAGGGGTGTACTCACTTTTGTTGCTGCTGGTTTAGACATTAATGGCTGTATATTGAGTTAGTTTGAGGGAAGAATAAATTTACACTGTTATATAAGCTGCACACAGACTACTTTCCATTGTGTCAAAGTGTCATTTTGTCAGTGTTGTCCAATGAAAAGATATACTTAAATATCTGCAGAAGTGTGAGGGGAGTGTGATACACTGTACATTTATTTCTAGTATCAAAAGCAAATAAAATGCTCAGATTGTGAAGCCCGAAACTGCTCTGGGTTATTTGTGCGAAGTGGCATTAATTTAACTGGGTTAAGTAAATGCTGACCTCATACTGTTCAAACGCTTGCTTGCCTTTAAATCTATTTTTTGGAAATACTGCAGGTCTTTACATTCACGTGCTGTTTTACTGTATATACCTTTGCTGATTTTGTATTACTTTCCTCACAGTTTGTTTGGCCTGTTATCTATATCATATTTCCTGCTGTTATAAATACCCAATTCCTCTATGGAATTCATTATATTTGATCTAATCTGATCATATATACACTCCACTCAGAAGAGACTAAGCTGCAGCATTGAGTAGTATAAGCCTATGCAGAAAAATGGCTTACAGGGAACCTTTTGTATACTCAGTTATGTAAGCTGCATATATTTTGGCACTGCATAAAAAAAACAACAAATAATATTGTGTAGGTCTCCTCATGCTACCAAAATAGCTCTGTCCTGTGAAGGTATAGGCTCCATAATACTAATCTAGAGATGTCCTGTGGTATCAGACGTGACAGTCAGAGATCCTTTAAGACCTAAATTGGGAATTGGAGCCTGTGTGGATTGAACTTGTTTTTTTCAGAAGATCAGGAGGCCAAGTCAGCACCTCTTTGTAATGTTTCTTAGTCTATTCTTGACCAAAAATGTGCCAGGGTGCATTACCCTGCTGAAAGTGGCCAGTGTGATTAGGTAACAACATGTGCATCAAGAGTGTACTTCTTCCATGATGCCATGGTCCAGTTCTCATGCTTACATGCGTATTGGAGGCACTTTCAAGTAGTGGACAACAAGAAGCAGTGTGAGTGTTGAAGCAGTGGTTTGACTGTTTTCTATCATAGGCAGCATTAAGGTTTTCATCTGCTTGTTTTATAACACTCTTCTGTGGGATGGAGCCACGCAGACCACCCTTTTCATCCCATGCTCCAAGAGACCATGAGCACCAATGACAGGGTCAGTTATTGTCCTTCCTTTACCGCAGACAGATAACAACACCCGTCTTTTTGGAGATTTTTCCAGCCATCACCACTCTAATCAGAGTTGCTGAGATCTGTGCGCTTGCTCATTGTTTCTGCTTCCAAATCACCAACTTCAAGAAGTGATAACTTTCTGCTTAATATATGCCACTGCTTGGCCGGTGCCACTGTAGTGTTATTTTCCTTATCTGTCAGCTGTCTTAATGTTGTGTTTCTTCAGTGCAAATACTAAATATCTATGGAAGCAGCGGTGGCTAAATGCAGCTTTAGCTGTTTGATCCCCTCTCAATGGCTTCTCTTAAAATTTGCTCTACACGCATAAGTACAACACTTAGTTACACAGTACTTAGTTACAAAATAGTTTTCTCTTCATTAAGCTGTCAAAATGAAGTTTTAAGGACTGCATAGCTTCCACAGATGGTCTATGGTGTTCTGTGTATTTTGCTTCAGTAGTTTCCACACTTTCCATGAGATTTGTTGCTTTTGTTTGTTTCACATTTTTGGTTGTTGCTGCTGTCTAATGCAGTAGAGACGTTGCTTGTTGTCAGCCTCTGGAGATGAGCTCCAGATGCGTGACGGGTTGCAGCATCCCGGCCCAGGTCCCCAGAGGGTCCTGGCCTGTCAGCGTAGGAATGCCCCTGCGCACTTAACGCTAGCTGAGAGGAAACAGATACCTTTGGTTCGGAAGAGAGTGATGACTCTTTATCGATTAGACTCTACAGAAAGCTGTGAATTGTGCTTATGCTTTGAACATTTGATAGTGCAAATTCAGAAAGACAGTCATAACACTAGCATCTCAGATAGAGCACCTACCCCCACACCCCATCTACCCTGCTGTCATAAGCCTGACAAAGAAGTAATTTACCCATCTGACTGCAAGCATTGTGACCTTTGTCATTTCACATGTAATTAAATGTGATGTGAGGGTTTTTTGTTGATTGTGAATGTATCAAGTTCCTGGCACTGTCAGTATAATGAGAATGCATATAAAGGTCTTTCAGCTGTGTGTGATGTCTCCAGCGGCCATTAACATGGGAGTGAAGTGGATGCTTACTCTTTGAAAGATGTGAGATATGCAAGGTATTTTTAACCAAGGCTTTCAGCCCAGAAGAAATAGCAAATAGCTCCTTTGACCTGAATACAGTAGTACGGCTTCTTGCTGCAAGAATCGACGATTACATGCAGAGTCAAAATACACTTTTATTATCCAGCCATTAGCTTTCACGCTCTTCTAGAATATTCATTCTTTTGTGTCTTTGTCATATAAGTTAATGTCTGTCAAGTATGGTAGACAGAGCAAAACTCTGAAAGCTTCAAATCAAATTATCTGGCACCAAGGGGCCCCTGTACAAGTCTGTGTATTGTTAAGTTAGAAAATCCGCTTTTAGAGGTTGAGTTTTTTGTGCACTTAAACAGTACGGCGAGGGGTTAACATATGAAGTACTGTAGCTTATATGATGGCACAGATGTGATTCACTAAAATGTTTGCTCTGCCTGTGAAAGGGTCTTTGAACCAATGAGTGTGAATTTCTGGCCACACCACCCTACAAACGCTGCATTTGTGTGAGGCAGCGAAAGGGGCCAGCTATGTAATGGGGGATGGGGCCTCCGCCTGTGGAATGTGGTATCTTGGTGAAAGGGCTGGAGCTGAACAAATGCAGTCAGTTTATTTGGCAAACCAGACCTGCTGGTCACCAACAGACATGTTTACCCAAGGACTAAATCTGGAGATTCACCTCTTTCTTTCTCACGTCTGTCTTTTTTGGTTAGGGTGCAGCCTCTTTCCCTCATTCTCCGGCTTTAACGTTGGACAAATGTGTTGATCCGTTCGGAAGATTGTTTTTCCCATCTGTGTGCTTACTACCTGTCTGTCTCCGTCTGTCTATCCATTACCTTTCACCCCCCACACCTTTTTTCCCCCTTCTTTTCTCTGTTTCTCTTTTTCAGCTTTGTAATTGGAGTGATTAATGGAGGGAGGGGTGGTCTTGCCTGAAGGCCTGTTTTTCAGTGGCTTATTCAGAGGTGCAGCACCGCTGAGGCCAGGGCAGGTAGCAACACGTTCTGCCCCTGGACGTTTAGCCCCTTGTGCCCGCCACTTTGTCTGTTCCCTTAAAAGCCAGAAATCTCTCAAACATGACTGGACACTCAGAGGCAGGTACGCCCCTGGGTCCTGTTCTCTGCTGCCGGTCTGCTCCCATGTGATTTGTGACCTTTTTTATGCTCCATAATAATTCTTAATGAGAGCACAGAGTAAGGAGTGGACCTGGCTGTAAGCAGGAATTTTACCATATGTTCCTGAGTGGCAGTCAGATTTACTTAGGTCTTGTCGCACATGGGATCACGATTAGCCAGAGCCTTTGTTGGCAGGAGTGTAAGGCCAGCTCACCATGAGATTCTTTTCAGTAATTAGGAGATAAAGGACGCCATCCGCTCAGCCCAACTTCCCATGCACCCACCCCTCACCTTCCACCCCCTCTCGATGGACAGTGCCCATATAAATGATTCCTGAAGTCCCGCAGAGGGATCAAGACCCCAATTATTTGATTAGGATTAGAGATGGCTGCCCCCCCACATTGCTCATTATTACTGCCATGCTGAGAGGAAGCAGATTCACTTTCTTTGAGATCATAAAGGCAGGTTGGCAGATGGCCTTGTAAATGGCTGGGCTTTTGTTCTCTAGTAGATGTGGAAAAGTAGGGATGCACCAATTATCAATATATTTCTTTAGTTAGTTTCTTTTTGTTGCCCCCCCCCCCCCCCTTCCCCCAGATTAACAAATAAAACTTGATTCAAAAATATTTTAAAGTCTTTCAGCTCTTTGTCACACTATTTTTAGTCACTGAGCAAGCAAAATTGATGCAATGTAATAGACATCAGTAAATGTTATCTTATTTGGAAGAATCTTTCTACTGTAAATGCTAATCTGCGTTAATCTAAGCAAATGCTTAGAAAGTTAGCTGTTAGTTGATTTCAGGTCTGCACATTACATTGTAGTTAGCTTTTAGAAAAAGATAAAGCTTTGCCTGGAATAGTTTTAATGGCTATTTCAGTCAAATATCCAAAATAATCAGGTTTAACAACTAAGCGAGGATGACGCCTCTTTCACGGATGCTTCCCATTTATCACTATTGTTGGCTTCTATCCAGATTTGTGCTGGAAGCCTTGATTGTGATTAAATTACTGCTGCTGTGTCTGTTTAAGAGATTTTCTTTGCTGAACTGTTTTGACAGGCAGCAATTTGGCTAAAAAAGATTAGCCCGGGAATGAGATGTTAAGAGTACCTGTGGGATGAGAGGGGCTCTCCTGTTATTGTGAGATCCTGTTTCTGGTGTACAGGAATGTTGGTGAATTTAAAGCCACCCTCCCTCCTGCGTCTATTCCGGCAGAGCACCGCAACATTTTGTTGCTCTTGATTTAGTGCCTGGGGTTACTATAGGGATTTTGCTTGTATGAGCATGTATTTTGTTTTCATTGAGTTTAGGTGCGGCTGCATTACACTGTTTATTGTAAGTAACTGCAGTTTGATGAGGGTCTTCTTTGGAATCCTTCGCTGTGTTACTCAAATTTAGGTTGTGTTGATGAAGGTGAAGAGGTAGGGTCACTCTGGGAGCTGTGATCTTGCCCTCGTCTCAGTCTCTCTGGCTTGTTGGTAGATGACTGAGGATGATGAGCATTGACTTGTGCTGTGAGATTGCGTCCGGAGGGGGCTGGGGACTTCCCTGTGTTTGCACATCCAGGGCTATTGATTTGGGCTGCCTGTTCAATGGCTATGACCCAGGGGACTGGGCTTGCAGCGTTCAGCTGTGTGGGGAGCGACACAGGGCCATGACAGTGCGTGGAATATGAAGACAGGGGTTATGGGTATGTCTGAGGGCTAACAGCGCTCTAATATGGCACAGACACGCATCTCTCATCATTAGCCTTTGTTTAGTCTGCAGGATCACTCTGGCAGGCTGCAGAACAACAACTATTTTCAGATCTACTCCAGTCATCAACCTTTCATCTGTAGTATGAAAATGACCTACTTCCCACAGGTGCAGTACTGCTTTCACACTATGCAAATGGATGCTAACCTGTTTAAAAAGAAACAAATGCCGAAGTTTACGTTTCTCCTCCAGCTGCTTTTGCTATCTTAAGACAATTCCCAACTAGTTTAAAAGTGATTATTTCCTTAGCTCAGTGGCTGCTATTTGATTTGCCTTCAGCAGGAGTGAAGGCAAATCACATGATGCTTTTATTAAGAGCAAGCCTCTTCATCTAATAACAGCGCCACTATCAAATTGGAGAAGTGCTGTCAACATCCTGAGCAATCAATGCCATCCATCCCCCACTCCCCACGCAGCAGCCATTAACCCTTCTTGTTCCGGCATGCCTGGCCTCACTAAAATGGTGGCTCTTCCTCAGACGTCTTTCTGTAATGGCTGAGTAGAATTACCTCCAAGCTATTCATCGACATTCAAGTGTGAGTGTGTGCTGTGTAGTTTGTCCAGTGCAGGGTGATTCAAAGAATGTCATCTTGTTAGAGGTCGTCCACTGTAATGCATGGCAGTAATGTTGCGCAAATGCACTCTGCAGTTGTCTGCATTTCACTGACAATTGGATTACTTATTTTCTTTTTTAAATTGAGATGATTTAGCAAAAAGTGCATAAATTAAATATTAGCATTTGCATCATACTGGAGCCTGGTTTTTATTGATTCTGTGAAATCGTACCATCAAGATGTTCATCATCACAGGGAAGCTTTGACGCTTTCCATGGAGAGAACTTGTACAGGCACAGGGTTCTTTCATCCCCCTGTGGGATGACCAGCTCCTGCTAACTAATGGTCATCTACCTTATTCTTATCCGTGATTTGGTGCTGTGCCAGTCAATCACGTATGGCCATAATGTGATTAGGCCACCCACCGCCTGTCCAGTAAACCTGCTAAGAGCATGAGAGAGACAGAGAGAAACTGGCTACTTAAACATGAACACTTCTGTTCATCCACCATCTAATGCACACACACGTATACACATCAGCATGTGTAAGCAGTAATATCTGAATATATCATTTGTCCCAATTGAAATATTAGTTTGCATAAATATACTCTGGTGATAAGTCAGTCTAAAATCTATACTACAATAACAAAGGTACTTATAGTACACATGCCAAACATGCTTTCACCATTTCATTGAAGCAATTATGAATTATATCAGGCAAGCTGGGCCTTGTACATGTTTGTCATGAATATATGCAGAGTGTGTGTATTGCTTTCTTTAAGAAGTCCTCTCTGAGTGGAGTGCTGGATGTGACGGAGGGGCTGAAGTGACTTTTAAGGAGTGGTCCCAACACATCAGTATCCATTCGAACTTAAAAAACAAAAGTGTTAACATTCCTCAGCTGACCAAGGTCCCAGTTCAAGAGCCAACATGTCTGTTGAGGGTTAATGGCTTCCATTTTACAATGACTGTGTTTTTTTTTTTTGACCTAAGTAGAGAAGCAGAAGGGCTTGTATAGAGGCATCTGAGCTTACTCGCATTCTCACGAGTGACAGCTGAATTTACACTCTAAGACTTAATTATAGGGAATCCATCACAGATTTTTAGGATTCATTGGATAATAAACTTTACTGTATACAAAAAGATAGTTTGAACCTATTTTCTATCTTTTAATGTAAATCGTTGTTTATAAACTTTGTAGCAATGTTTAACTGGTTAGCAGCTTAACATGAAAACATCACCTGACTTTGTGCCACTGCCTGCTGTGCTGTTATGCATACTTTACAACATGTGCTGCAGACAGCACTGAGAGTTGATAGCATATTTAAGAGCCATTTGAAACCGTCAATCACATTATTTAATAAGTAGCTTTCATTCCCATACTCCTTTTCCTTTCTTTTCCTTGCCTTTATGCTTGTTGACTCGGACATGGCGTACCAGAGACAAGAGATTAATCCCTTAATCTCTTGTCTCTGTGGCCTACAACTGTTCATTTTCAAAGTAGTGAGGAGCTATGCTGGTTTGCATGGCTGTGAACTGTCTTACTTTCCACCTTGCTTGTTTACAACATCCTGCCTCAGACAGAAGGGTGCTGCTGAGTGGCAAATGGCTGCTTAAAATCTCATATTTCTGGTGCAAACTAGCGAGGGCAGCAGCATTTAAGATTCTCCTTGACTTGTCACATTCACCCCCTAGCTAAAAATTTATGTAAAGAGTAGAGTCAGACCTGCTCTAATGGACACATCATGTGAGGAGACACACAGACACAGTTGCTGGTTTAAAGACCAAAAAAGCAACGTTAAAAACATCAACACCGATCCAGCCAAGTGGTGCAGAAATTTCATTTTAGCAGACAGGCGGTTGGTTGTTGTGGCTTTGGTGAAGACGGCTGGTTGAAGTAACTGATAACACCTGTTAGTGTTATCAGTTACTTCAACCAGTTGTTAGTTTGCAGTTAACAAGTTTGGTTTTATCTTGGCTACCATCTGCCCTTTATCACATCAACCACTCAGGTTTTCCTTTATTGCAGCTGAAGAAGAAAGACTGACAGTTGTGGTTTCGAACAGGAAAGCACTCAAGAGTTTAGTTTGTGTGTACAGGAGTACTTAACATAAACAGCAACATTACAGTGTCTGATGGAGCTGTTATCATTCACAGTGTGGGAACTTGTTTTAAATATTTGCTTTAGTAAAGCAAAGAAACACATATTTAATAAAACCAACACAGTTTTCAAATTTTTGGTTGGATTGTGTATTTATCAAAATAGTAGCACTTTTAACAACATATAGACATTAAAATAGTACTTTGAAATAGTGCTATGTAGTACACATATCACATTGTTAAATTTGTCTTTATCTCCCACCTTTGTCTACAACATTGAAAACTGTAATGGGACTTTTATGCACGCCTTTCTTGAATGGCGCCGCGTGCCAAAAGTGACATCACATCCTGTGGTGCGAGCTGTCGTTTTGACCTGTTGTGCACCTCTCAGTTTTTGTAACCTTGCGCAGCACTGCGGCCGGTGCCGCCAGCGGGTTGAAGACACGAGTCTACAATCATTTCAGTCTGAGCTTCTTGTTGATATTTTAATAAAATATCAACAAGAAGCTCAGAAATGACTTCTTGTCCTGTACCAGCGCTGATGTGGTTTTGTCGGAGTGGCGACACGTCATTCAGGAGAATACTGCAGCGAGTGCTCGGGCCCTCAGCACGGATATAAATGGTACAGAGCTGTGGCAACATCACTGTTTGTGCGCGTGAGTGTAATGGGCCCACAAGGCATAGAGACAGTGTATGTGTGGACAACAAGGGTGGAATATGATATGAAATATGAGTATGATTTTATTTTAAAGAAAGCAAGCCTGGTGATTGATGATACTTAGATTAGATTCAACTCATTCTCATTGTGCGCACAACGAAATGTTCGTTCCAGATCACTCATCCAGAGACGAGCATCTGCGGTCATGTAGCAAGAGACCGGAGCTACCGTTAGGCAATGTGGTTTAAGTGTCTTGTCCAAGGACACAACGCAGTGCAGGGACAAGGGCTCGAACCTACAACCTTCCAGTTGCAAGGCGAGCGCCTACCCACTGCGCCACTGCCACGAAACTGTCAGTTTAATGAGAAAAAAGTTTGAGAGCCCCTGGGGAATTCTCAGATGTGTTGCATGCAACTTTTGACTAAACTTTGGACTGGAGCACTTCTTTCACTGAACAAGGAATAGATCATTAGAGACATAATAATAGAAGATTTGGTACTTCTTTATATATTGCTTGAAAAATGAAGAAAATCATATAAATTGTGGAAAACATTCTCTTTAATTATCAGAGGTGACAATAAAAAAAAAAGAATTATTCTTTTAAATGTGTGTGAAATCAGTGGTGATTTCAATATTTTTAAAATGGGGCTGAACGTACTCACAGGTGAGGATATGACAGAAAGTCTCATTGCCTGGACACTGGTGCTCTGTCACTTTAGACCTTTTGTTCCAGGCTCACGTCAGGAACACCTTGACCCCTGTGCTACTGTGACAGCGAGTGTCACTCAGGGAAGTGTGATATTTGTAATATCAGTTCGTGTATAAACATTGTGTCCCCATAACGAATCCAACGCTGGCGAGCCGGCCGCTGCTGTCTGCGCCTTTGTTTTTACATCTGACACTGATGAACTGGGAGCTAATTCTAGTGTCTCAAAGTAATTTACTTTGAGAGCGCCCGTTAAATGGTGAGAATTTTTAGACATAATGAATCAATAAACAAACTTAACGTTTAATCTGTGCCCTCTCTGTGTGGAAACCTGATGATCCTAATCTTGAAATATTCTCAAACACAGGAACTAAGAGCATAGCTTGTTATAACTTGCTAACTAGCAGAATGACAGGGGAGCAGCTCCTCATTTGTTATTGTCACTAAGATTAAACAGTGTTGACCTCTTGGTCAGAGAATAGGGAACATTCAGTATGTATAAAAGGACCATATATGTCTGCAATGTGAATTATCTTCTCTTATAATCATTTATAATGGTTAAAGTTTAACAGACTTGGTCAATTGTGTGCAAAGGTCTATAGGCCCCTCAGATGTACCATACTTATATTTACCTTAACATTATGAAGCTGTTGTAATCTTGGTCACATATTAGAGATGATATGTTATGAAAAGATAAGAAGTTGATAGCAAACTGCAGTTTGTTGTGGACAGATTTTCAGCACATGATATAAGCTGGGAAGTCCAGTAGGATAATGTCAGTCTATGGTATGTCTGTTATAGAACCCTGAACTTTAGAACTATTAGTTTTTATACAGGGGAATAAAACATTTTCAAACAAACCCTGTCATTGTTGCTTGAGAAAGAAAACATTTTATTACATGTGTCAGTGTTGTGTCATTGCTACCATTATAAATAATAGCATTTGGGATCATTTGTGCCTGTGGTGTGCTGGAGACCACGTCTGCCCTTCTAAATAGCAGATGTCTCATTTTAGCTTCATGCATTTACCTTGAAACCCACCATTTGCAGTAGGTTTTCAGCTTGATGGCTGGTGGTATTTGTATAGGGAGCATGAATGTTGACAACCGTTACACATACAGAGAGTGAGAGGGTGAAAATGACTTGCTCTCAGGGGCCTTGACAACCTTTGCCCTCCTGGCTCTTGTTTCAGGCCCTGTAATTGCCACTGACCAATAGGCTCCTGGTTGAAACTAGACTCCAGGCTGCAGCTATTAACATCCCCCTCCAAACGGATCTTGTTTTGATTCCTGATGCTTTTATAGGTTTTGTCTTTAGGAGACATTCCTGGTCGGCACATACCGTGCACCCTTTTCTGCCCTTATTTTCCTTCCTTCCCGTCTTGTGGGGCCATTGGCCCCCCTTCCTGCACTCACAAACATACACATAGCCTTGATCAGGTTTTTGTGTGTGTGTGTGTGTGTGTGTGTGTGTGTGTGTGTGTATATGTGTGGGCGCCGAGGCTACTGACCAGCCCACCCTTCTCTGGCCCCTCCTGACTGCCATCTACACTCCGTGAACTTGGCCACCCGTCACAGCTGCGTTAAGATTGAAGGATGGGGGGCCCTTGTATCCAGCTGGGTCGGAAGACATTGGTGGGGGCAGGGCAGGCCCAGATGCAGATGGTTTAGGTCAAATGGAGATGTTTGAGGATGGGGGGGAGGGGGATTTAAGAGCTCAGAGGCACCATAACTCCAGAGGTTACTACTTCAACCCCTGGACTATGCACTCTTAGTGTTTGAGTGTATATTAGTTTTGATAAGTTTCTATTGCAGAATGTTGTTTGTCTTATCTAGCTTAGTGAATGCTCCACCTTTAAAGCCTGTTGTGCACTTTCTGACCCAAAGTCAGGCTCAGCTTGATGGGATTTTTTTTTTTTTTTTTGGCAGTCCTTCTCACTATCAAATAAAGTTTGGAAATCATTTTATAGACTTCTTGGTAATGGCGTGAGACTAGCAGGTCGTCTCTTTAGCCCTTTTCACACCCACAGACTGGAGCCTAAAACTTTAAACTTTTGTAGACATTATTCAGTGGAGTTGCATTTAACAGTGCACATGTTTGGCATAGTCAGATCAGACATTAACCTCTGCTCACCTGAAATTGGCGCAGCTAATTGTCCTGTAAAGTCAGTCATCGTGGCTCCTGAACACACTAAACAGGCAGCTGCCTCACTTAAACCAAATGGAGTATTTCCAGTAGTCAGAAGACATATTTGCAGCTGTTAGCATGTGTGAAGCAGTTGTGTGCAACTTTGAAAAATGTCTTATTTGGATTCTCCTGACGATATCCAGAGGTGATGTGTGAAAGTGGCTTATCTCTTTGTTTCTCTTTGTTTACTAACCTCATCTGTACTTGTTCTCATCTGTTGCAGAATGGCAGTGCAGGGTGGGCAGATGAGGCTGACAGCAGCAGAGGAAGAGGAGAGGCCTCCAGAGACTTTGCTAAGGTGAGCAATTAAAGAAATGCAACTATTGGAAATCCCATGAGTTTTGTCACAAAGGAATCAAAAGGAACCCTTTACCGTTTCAGTCACCTGGTAACATATATTCTCATTACAGTAGAACACGTGACAAAAGTACATAGGTCAGCCTTTTGAAGTATTCTGTAATTGCAGAACTATAAATATACAGGATCTCTGTGGTCCTGAAACTCCAAGCCAGCTTCAAAGAACTAGCAATGATGAAGACTGAAGGATGCATTGCTGCACACCACAACGATAATAGCTGTTCACATGTATGTTCTGTGGCTGAGCGAAATGAAAGAACTTTGAGCATTTGTTCTAAAAAGAACTTCCCAAGGGAAAAAAGAGCAAATGTCATATCACGCAGCTTTTCACACAAACATTACAAAGAGAGAATATGAGTCATAAAAATGGTGCAATTAAATAGTTTTGCACTGCCTTTCAGCCCATAGACTGAAAATTGCAATGGTGAAAAATAAAGACATTCAGCACTAAGCAGTGGACAATATACAATAGCTGAGCAGCCACGCAGATCTACTTCAAGCAGCTCGAGCAGATAGTTCTCTAATAACCTCCCATTTTCCCTTACAGCTGTATGAGCTGGACAATGACCCCAAAAGGAAAGAGTTTTTGGATGATCTCTTTGCCTTCATGCAGAAAAGAGGTAAGCATACTCTCCAGAAATCTATATTGTGTTATACAGCCAGTGGTTCTTCACTTTAATAGCATAAACATTCTTTAACTAATATCAGATCCAGCCGATGGGGCATGTGGAGCATTTAAATGGAGGTACATTTGGGACTTTGATAAGATTTGAGTTTATAAATGAGCATATTTTCCAAAACATAGTTCCTTTAGGAGTTTTCTGTTTTGGTTTCCTGAATATGTTTTTATTTTTTGGTTTAGATCTATAGTTTCATTTGTTTATGTATTTAAATTCAAAATTTCTGAGATTGAAATTATTACAGTGTTGCTTTCCTACTCTCAACACATGCCGGGTGTTTTAAACACTATGGAAAAAAACTTTGTACTTTGACTTTCAGTGTGACTCTATGGGAATTGCCACAGATGTGACACTAGAGTTAATTTCTCACCCTCTGCCTGTGTGGTCAAAGCAGATTCCTCTGGACTTTCATTTTTCCTGCTTCAGTGTGAGGAAGTAATACTTTTGCGAGAGCATCAGGAAATTTCAGTGTAGACTGATTTGTGTCACATCTGCAGCATAATTGGATTACGTGTTCATGCAGTTGCTAGAAGCCATACAAACTCAGCAAGGATGAAAGTTATAACATTTTTCTTTTGCTGCTTTGGTCTTTCAAACTGTATCTGCTTATCTGAGGATTGTTGTGTTTTGCCACTGATCAAATCAAAAGCATGTTGTATTCAAAGTGTGCTGGCTGAGAAATAGTTGATTAACTCCCCTCTAAAACATAAGAACCTTAAGGTATCAGCAGGTAAGCTCTGCCTCAGCTGATTCTGTGTTTCTGTAGTATCAGAGTCAAGTGCATCTGGCAGTGGCCTAACTTACTTAGGTAGCCAACAGCCTTGGAGGATCAGTTGACCTTGTGCTGCTTTGACACTGCTTACAAGACCTGTTTGACCAGGGCAGCTAATGCACTTAGGCTTTTATCAGACAAACCCATTGCAAAGCAAATTAAACTGCTTGAGCAATACCTCCCAAGGTGAATCACAATGTTATTACAGTGGTGCATACTTTACATTATGTTTTGGCAGGCTGTGATGCGTGATGATAATCTGTGTGTGTGTGTGTGTGTGTGTGTGTGTGTGCGTGTGTGTGCGTGTGTGTGGTTCACTTCAATATGTTTTGTTACAGCCTTTTAATGGTTGATATCACACACAAGTGAAACTGTGTGTGAAGCCTAGTTTGTTTTGGCAGACTGTGACAGATGATCGTTGTGTGCGCATTTTTTTGTAAATGGGCCCGTGTGCATTGGCATGTATGTAGCTGCATGCGTGTATTTGCCCGCTCAGGTGCACGAGAGCAGCAGCTTCTGAGTGTTTGCTCTGGTCTTACCACCCGGAGGTCTTGTTTGGAGGGTGATGAATTAAGCCGAGTCAGAGAGGGAGGGACGGGATCTGTCAGGGCCCTGTTAGCATCTCTGTCCAGTGGCAGATGTTGGTAGTGGCTGGCTGACCCTTTACTCACGCTGGTCAGATGGAGAAATCCATCAAGCTGACTAAAACGCCACCTGACAGCAGATAACAGGCTGATTACAGTGTCATATTATTTTCACGCAGTTTGAAATCAGTGAACACAAACATTGAGTGAATAATGACACCGATTTAAGAAAGCAAACAAACAGATTAACATGTAACTTGCAAGTTGAAGTAAAGTAAATTAGGACAAAGCACAGTCCTGGTAACACTTTGCTGTTTAACCTATTTAGCTGAATTACGTTTCCAGCGTGAAGTATTGTGAGTGTAATCAGAATCAGCTTATATATTTCAGGTTTCTTTGTTAACATGAACAAAATTGATGTTGAGTCCAAGAGTCAGTGCTAGTTGTAGCAGCTACTACTGTATTTCCAGAGTGCTTATCTATAAAAGAAATATACTGCATAAGACAAAGGAAAAAATGTAGTGAGATTAAGAAATATTCTTTATTTGAGTATTTTATTTTGGAGAGTAATGGTACTACCAGTCAATGACACTTTTACAGGTACAAGTAGAAAGGTGAAATTTAAATAACCATGGCTGCACAGTGCTTTAAATATAGATGCAGGATATGGCATTAGAGACGTGATGAAACCATTGTACAGGAGGTTAGCGTATAATTTCAGCTACACTAGAGTGCCGTCTTCACCCCTCCCTTAAGCCAGGAGCCACTTGGCTGACCTATGCTGTCCCTCAAACCAGAGTCTTAATCATAGGGCATTGCTTGGCTGGATTTCATCTACTCTCAGAGCCAAGAGTAAATGAGATGAAGGGCAAGCCTCACTAAGCTCTCGTTCACAGTACCCTCTAATTTCTATGCATTGGCTCCTCCTTCCATTTAATTTCATAGATATGCTGTCAAGGTTATTGCAGTCCATTTTTTGTAATTAAAGAGCACTTAGAAAGCCTTTTTTTTAAATTTGATGTTATTATTTGAGACTTTCTAAGATGGGCGTATGAAAGGTGGGAAAATGCCTCTTAAATTGAATGACATTCCAAGTGGACGCTGAAAAATGAGGCTGATTGTAAGGTTAAGTGAAATCCAGTGGAAACTCTGGAGAGAGTGAGACAAATGGTGAAGTGCTTTTCCCACCTTGGCGTGGGGCCTCTGAGCCCTGAGAGGAAAGCAACGGCGGAAGGAAAACTTACGAGGGATTCGCATTTCCTGCCTCTGCCGCTCAAAAAACAGGCGCATGTGTTTTTGTGTGTGTGTGTGTGTGTGTGTGTGTGTGTGTTAATGCTTGAGGAATTTTACCAGCTGTCCTAAAAAGAATCTGTGTGTGTGTAAGGGAACCCATTGATGGGCTCTGAATCACAGAAATGGTTGAAGACACGCATACAAACACCCTCACACCACCCCTTGGCTTCCTTAGTTCTTCTTTCTGTGTCACCCATGATCACTGTACGGTCAGAGGAATAGTTGTTACATCCATTTCTGAACCCCTTCTGCTTTCACCCCTGACCTCGGCACTATTTGTTGCTTGTAAGGAGCTCAGCCTCATTCAGCTGGAGAGCCTCATGTATATATTAGTCATTTGCTCAAGGTAGAAACATTAGCTAATGGCCTGACGTGTACATGTAAATGCACTACGGCTGCTCGCATAGAAAGAGCGTGGGTGGAGGATATCAGCCAAGATGAGTTACGGCAACGTCACTGTTCATTACATCCATTACAGGTTTTCCAGTCTCACCCCCGCTTGCTGCAAAGAAAAGCTCGACGGTGGCCTGATGCTTTTAACCACCTCAAAGGTTTCGATTAAGCATATGGGTGATTGTTTGTTTTTGGTTTGACACTCCACCGCTTTGTTATTGGGGATGTGGGTTTGGACCAAGAGGTGGGCTTGTCGTGGTGGGGGAGCAGGCAGTAAATGAGGTAACAGTTGCATGATGAAGAAGGAAAAAACTAAAAGAGTGATGCAGCCAACTGCCTGTCAGTGCTGTCCACTTGAGATGATTAATGGCCACGGGCATGATGGACAGAGCCAGAGAGAGAGAGAGAGAGAGAGGCTCCCGTTCAGTGAAATCACAGTCAACCCCCCCACCCCCAAGTGTTTTACTCCTTCTCCTCTCACCAGAAAACCACACACATCGTGGTCAGGGATCAAGATCCAGCTCAGTGTGACACTCTTAATTGGAAGTGTAGCTTCAGCTTAAGAGGGACCACATGCTGCGCTATCACTGCTTTAGAGTTATTTTAGGGGAAAATCCCAGATTTAGCTCTGTTAATAGTAATAAAGTGGTAAGCAGGACTTGCTTGTGTCATTAAGTTGCAGTGGTCATGTTGGGCTTGGGGAGAGATTTATAGAATTAGAGGATGTATTGGTAAGGGTTAAAATTAAAGGTTCTCCTTTAACTGTAGCTCCACAGTGAAATGTACTACGAGAGGCAGCATTTGTTCCTCTGAAGCTCCCAGAATTATGTCACAGGAGCAGAAAAATGGCACTAAAGGGATTTTGCTTGCTGCGTAATCAACACAGAGCCGGTCAGTAATTTAGTGTATAGTAATATTTGCATATTTCTTTACGCTCATAAAAATGCTTTGAATAAAAAAACAAATGTTGAACGTGCCTTTGTATCACATTTTTACAAAGCACAGCATTTTTTTTCAAGGTTTGGGTGGATTTTATTTGAAGTGTTTGTGCTGTGGGAACAGTGGCCTCCCAGCAGGACATTAGAGGAAGTTCCCCAACTGTAACCCAGAGACCGAGAGCTCTGTCCACACCAATTACACCATGAATGGGCTCTGGGGGATCCACGTATGCATTATATTACTCCCCTGGTCAGCCTCACACTGGCCCTTGTAACAGGCAGCCCCTCTGTACAAACACCACACCACAATAGGAACATTCTCTGGCTCTGTGATATGGACTCGTTTTCCTTTAGTTAACACCCCACAACTTCTGGAAAGGGGCAGCACCTGGTTGGTTTAACAACAGAAACACAAGGGTTTGTGAGTATATTTGATGGTGGTGGTGGGTGGGGGGCAGGGGTGGTCCTGCTAATTTGGTGGGAAGGTATAAGACTGTTTTCATCTGCAATTTTGTGATATTATGGTTTCTATAATTTGAGTCATGACAGATCTTCTCAAGAAGAAGCACGTTTTACACAGAAAGCAGCAATAAAATGTAAAGAGGAAATGACATTTTGTCCTGTCTTTTCTTTCCTTTCATTCCCGTCCTCTTCCTTTGCACCCACCAAATTCTCCTCCCCCTTCTGTTTATTGTGCTACAGTTACAACCACTGAAACTTGATAACACCACGGGGGATAGGGGTGGAGGGCCGCACTGAGGCCTGCTTGCTCGGTGAGACCGGGGGAAGTACTGGCTGGATTAAGGGGCCTCCTGTCCTACGCAGAATGATTAATGATCTCTACATAAGTGGAGGCAAGTCTTTTAGATACGGCAAGCCTGACGGACATCAGAAAGGGGAGTGACTGTCACATGTCTGTATCTGTGAAAAGGAGAAATGAAAGGGTGAGGGATGAAGATGGCCAACGTGGAAGTCGGAGACGAGGGCAGACAGGGTGCCAGGGTTACTGAGGAGAGGTTAAAGGAGACATCAGGCAGCTTGTGTGGAAACAAGGCAATGCTCTTTGATTTCCCTTTCAAAGCACTTTGTCAGTGGGCTGAAACTGACTGCGGTTGCCAATCAGACTAAAAGATAATGAGGGAAATGTACAAGATTAGAACTGGTAGTAAAGGGGCCCTCCTCTCAGGATAGGGTGGAAACCCAAATGATACATAAATTCCAGCCACCACTTTCTAATCATTGCTCTAACAGACTCCAAAAGAAGAGATGAAACTCTTCTTTTTGGACACATCCTCCTCTGCATTTGTCATCAAAGATTTTGTGGTAACTGTCCTGATACATTTCAGGGCTGAGATTATCTTTTGGTAAACTCCACCCATCCCCTGGCAAATTACAGCCCAGCCTTAAGGGTACAAGCATTTTGAGTGGTTATCCATTTCCTTCAAAATAAAAGGAAATTGTAGTTTTCCTGATGTTTTGTGTGTGGGGTGGTTTATTGGGGAAGCTAAGATTAAAATCTTGAGACTTTTTTAATTTTTGTTTTTCTTTCTTTCTTTCCAACCAAGGCTACTCTTTGTGTCTTTTCCTCTTTGTGTTTCTTCATCCCAGCCCCCAATTGCTTCCACCCCCCTGTTATTTCCTCTGTTCTTTAGCCAGACTGTTCCACGGCCCTAGATTGCCACTGTGCTGTCCATCTTTAATTACGACCATACTGTACTGGGATTTGAGTCTTTAGGCTGCAGACCTGGGAGATTCTTAATCGCCATGCTCATACGAGCAGGCAAGAGGACAAGTGCCTGCCCTCGAGCAGATTCATGGTTCCCGGTGAGGTCATCGGTCAGGGTAAAAATAATACTGGCTGGCTGCTCAGTCATTCACCCATCTTGTTTTGCATTCAGTGAAAAATACTTTAAAAAGTAAATACTCTTATGGGAAATGGGAGAGGAGCGTGGTAGAGGATGGGATTGAATGGCAAAAAAACATGAATCAAAAGAATTATGATGGTGCCACTTGAATAAAACAAAAACATTATGAAGAAAGAAAAAAATTCAGAAAACTATGGATGAAACTGAAGCAGCAAGCAGTCTGTTCCTAATAATGTTTGCAATACAGGAACTTTTATATATATATATATATATATATATATATATATATATATATATATATATATATATATATATATATATATATATATATATATGGAAAAGTAAAAAAAACTTTAATAATTATAATTAATTTGTGCGAGTTAATCCAGCATCGGCACGTGTGTGTGTGTTTTAATTTTGTATCGGAAACCGTTTTACATCATTGTACTGATTTATGTGAAATATATTTAATCTTTGGGCGATCAAAATGGGTTTTTGTGGTTTCGTCGTAAACCTTTCTGCACATGTAATTCTCCCGTGATCAACAAATTCACTAAACCTCTGCTATCTGTATATCTGCATGTCTTGCTTCTCCATCTGTGTCCTGTGTGTGCTCTTAAAGCAATGCTTCCTGGCCTCCACACCCCTGTGATGGATGGTATGAAATGCATTACAGCCCCCAGAGGAGCCCTACACCAGTACAATAGCCCTGAGCTCACTTCCACTGCAGCTTTGCAGCCTTGCTCCATAAGCCACAGAGTAACAGAGGTCTGAGTGCCTAATGGAAAACAAGACGTTTGATTTGAGGAAAGAAATGGACATGAAATACACAAGTGCTGTTGTCTCTTTGCCAGTGGTGCTTTAGTTGATGTAGTTTATTGTTTGGGATACATGATTACATAAAGGCAGCGGTTACTTAACAAATGGTAAAGTATGAGATGAGTTATCATCATCTGCAGTTAAGCTTAAAATAAAGTGTGCCGTCATCGGTTTTCTGCTGGTTTATTTTCTTTTGTTATCGTTGTTTCCTAAAGAGTGAAATTAGATGTTTAAGCTCTTAAAAACAATTTAAAATACAATAAACAGACTTTGTCGTGAATTCACTCAAAGGGTTTTATTATACTTGCTTGTAACTTAGAAATTAAAGCTTTTTTCTGTTGTTGATGTCATTTTAAGTCACTCTGCATTAGCACCAGCTAAGTCCCCAAAAGGTAAACACATGACCCGCTCTCATGGATCCCAGAAGTCAAAAGTAATTAGCATTGACAAGAGGTAAAATTTGCAAGATGAGTGCACAACCCCCAACAATCTCCTCATGTGTGCGAACACATATTCCCCTTTCTCCTCAGCTTATAGCATTTGATGTCTCCGGTATTGATCAGTGGTGCTCGGCCTCAAATGGGGCTCATCAGCTGATGGCTTTATCTGTCAATCTGGGTGGTCATTGATTGAAGCAGTTAGCTGTGTTATAAGGCTTGCTTTAAGGGACAGACAACCCCCTCAGTAAAGACATCACTATCTCCTGTGTACTCTTTAATCCAGCAAAACTAGTTTGACTTGTGAACATTCACCAGTGTTGGCCAGGCATATCCTGCAGAGCCCAGGTGTCCATAGCCAACAAATTTATTTACACCCATTGTGGAATAGACAGACCCAGGCATCTGTAGCCAACAGAGTTATAATATGTGAAAAATGTATATCTGCTAAGTACTTTTGTTGCTTCAACTGAAAATTATTATTATTACCTTTTTATGTTACCAGGAAGTCCCACTGAGATCGCAGTCTCTTTAACAAGAGAGATCTGGATAACTGGAAAAAAAAAAATAGTGTTGTGTGCAGAAGTCTTGTTTGCCCTGTTTGTCTGCCTCACCCTGTAAGTTTTGCTTCCTGACTTTCCTAATTGTTTCTCTTGGAAAGGCTTTTTTTATTTTTTGTAAGCAGAAAACCTTGAAACCAAAATTGTTTCTCTGCCACTGCCTTCAGTGCTTGAGACTCGTAGCCCTCAACCTAAGCCATGAAGTGACGTGCATAAATGCATGCAACACAGTCCTTTTTATGAAGCCTAGGGGGGCTGTTGTACTTGGTCAAATAATGGTTGTGTGACTATTTGCACCCTGGTTCAAATAGACACAATTTAGCCTCTTTATTTGTCTCACGGCTTCCTTCCTCCCGCTGTTGTTTTTAAGCTTTATCTGTGTTCTTTTTATTTGTTCTAAATATTACTCCTTCCTCTCACTGTCACACTCTTCCTGATCTGGCTTTAGTTGAATTTCAAGGGTGGAAAAAAAATTTAAGCCTCACCTCAGCAGCTCATCAGTGAATGCTGGGTGGGGGTGTGTCGGTTAATGCTGAAACGCCCCCCACCCCTTTCTCCCTCCCCCTATTACGCGTAGAACATGCCATCCTCATGTTGCTGTCACATATACATTCTTGACTGTACGTGAAGATCAGAATCATTTACTTACAGCCTGCGTTACTTTGCTCTCACTTGATTTTCATGTTAGGTGTAGATTTAGAGCAGAGGTTTGGGTTGGTATTTGGCCAGTTTGTAAAGGTTGAAATTGCAATATGATGTGCTCCATTTTCTTGTTGCGGACCTTCTGCAACAATTTTTGCAAACATGCTTACAGCAGAACTTGTTTTCTAGCAGTAACACATTCTAATGAAAATGTTACAAAATTGCCTTTGAGAACTAAGACAGCTTTCATTGACCTTTTTTCTAAGTGACAGTAACTCATAATTTAGGCCTTTATTTTCAGTGTTCTACTTTATATGGTAAAAAAACATTTTTTCCTCCTCCTCCCAACACCCATGCACACCAAAGCTTTCATCTCCCCTTGGCCCCTGCGCCTGAAGCTTGCTGAATGCATCTCATGCATGAGCTGTGCAACAGGCAAGTTATTAGAATATATTTAAGCACTTGAGCAAGGTGAAGCATTGTCAAAAGAACCCCATACAGGTCACTGTACAGCAACCTCCCTGATCACATAGATGTTTTCAAACACATTCCCATGACAATGTTTGCTTAGTTTCAATAAAAAGCTGCTGGGTGGAGTAACTTAACCAGATCTCTGATAAGTAAAAACACCCTGAAGGACTAATAGGTGGATCCATAAACATCTGCTGACCGTAGGCCAGTCAGTAATTTTCAGGGTTTTTCTTTACTAGTTAAGGCTTAATTTGGATGGCGGTAGCAATGATAATCTGCATGACCCTGTGTGTGTATGTTTGTGTGTGTGTTTCTGAAGTCCACAAGGCATTAAAATACCAGTGACTGAATAACCATATAGCACAAGACACCTCAACCACCACTTCTGTCCATCCATCCGCCCGTCCATTCATCCATCTCTCTGATGGCTCCGGTGTTGATTGGGGTCTGGTCAGTTGATCTGCCTGGTCTCTGGGAATCGAGGGGACTTGGGTTACAAATGGAGAGGCCATCTCATTTTTCGCGCCATCCAACCTTTTCAATCCCCTTCCCCCTCTATTTCAACAGGTGACCCATCTTCATGACCCACAGAGAAGGAGTCATGTTTCGCTTCTTTTTGTCTTTCTTTCTGTTCATCTATCCATCGCACCTCCGAGGACACTTTACTGCCAGAGCTGTCAAAAGATTAAGGAGGTCAAACCATAAATGGCACTTAAAACACCATATAAAATCTCATGCACTTTATCAGTGCAGAGGTTTCTTGACAAATTGCACTTGAAAAATTGTGCAATTCAGTTTCTAATAGTGTCACTGTGTGTATTCTTGACAGGCTCCTCGGTGTATGAACAGCACTCTTCGAAATTTACAGCTTCTGACTTTTGTTTGGAGACTTGCCAGCTTTGTGATGTTTTACACCAGCCCAAAGCGGCTGACAGTGCACAGAAGACAGCTCCTTTAACATACTGGCTGCCTGCTCACTGTAATAATTCTTACTAAGAAGCTCCTCTCCCTGTTTTCTAAGCAAATATACCTTCAAGTGAATTATCCATCACTGAACGTTTGCCTTTCTTCCCTTAAGTATTGTTCTTTTTATTGAGGTAGAAGGAAAACTTGGTGGAAGGAAGCAAGATGAATCTGTTGGTTTTTGACCTAATAAAAAATGCGTTAACCTCTTATTTTATGTGTCATCAACAATGAGACACATTAAATTTGCTCATATGAAAAAAGCTTTTGATATTTGTGAGCTAATGTTATATATTTCTCAGTTAGTGCAGAGATGAATGCACTTTGCAAACATTGCCTCGTGTAATCCTGCGCTCCTGTTGCCGGTATAGTGACATCACGCTGTGGTTGGGCTTGATAGTGTTGGCGCACATTGTCTCTGCAGATGGATGAAAGTGGCTTTACTAGTTCCAGTGTTATTCATTCTTTGTGGCGTGCTTTATTTTGACTTTAAGCTCACGGGACAATAGAAAGCCTTTGTTTTTCTTGCTTTTTGTGTTACTTATCACATCGGTGGTTAAATACAGCTGACAAAAGATAAGTCATTTGTTGCCCTTTCCTGCCTTGCCTCTTTTCCTTTGTCTGCCTTTCGCCCTCTGTTGATTCACATTAATTGCACTTTATTGACATAAAAGTAATGAAACCTCTGCAGCCAGAGATATAGGAGTATATTGACTGGCTTATATTAAATAGACTTTATTAGATGACTGTCTCTGTCTGTGTCTCTGCCAGCTGCAGCTTTAGCTTCATGCTTAGAATAGCAATGTATCTATAGTGTAATGTTACATTTAACTTCCCTTATGTGGAGGGCACTACATATCTTAACACTTGATATGAATTGGTCCGTCATGCAAGTGGTGGCTCTGTCTGGACTAAAGATAGCAAATTCCACGCACTCAAGGCTTTTTTACCTTTTATGTCCCTGGCCGTGCATTAAAAATAAAACAAACATGCCCCAGTGAACACCAGGGTCCTGACAATATGCTGGCCTGGAGTATGAACATAAACTAAACAGCCAGAGGCTGCCTACATAAAGTAAACTCCCAGCATGTGGAGCCCAGACAGTCGTCTCTCCTGTCAGTGTCTCCCTGCCTCACGTTAATGAAGAGTTTGGGCTGGTCTGTGTTGGTATTTCTAAAAATCCTGATTATACTCTTTGTCTATTTAAGTGCAAGGTTGACACACACCACACCCACACCCACACACACACACACACACACACACACACACTATATCTAATATACATGCACAGAAAACGTCTGAAGCAGCACATCAGACATTTTCTGCCTTTGCTAATGTGATTTTTGGTCAATTACAGTATTATGAAAGGTGCTTTCCCACTACTTTCACACGCGGTCGGGCCATGTTGAAACGTGAAACATGACTGATGTCACATGTGGACTAATTAAAGTTTTTTGTTTTTTTTTTTGTTTTTTTGGTTTTGGACCTCTGGTCAACTGAAAATAGCTTTTTTGTTTAGTTTTGGTTTCTTCTGTCTGAAATTGTTAACTTTTGCTTTTGTGGGCTCTTAAAATAGTTTGTTGTAAATGCACAGAATCTTGTTTTGATTTGATTTAACGGCAGATGGTGACATTTTCTGTGCATGTATGTTAGATTCATAAATACTGCATTGTAGCACACTATGGAGTTTGAGACCTCAGCAGTAACACAGGTGATTGACTTTTTTATATTCTGGGATTAGTGTTTAACTAACAGTGACTGTATTAAAATTGAAATGAGGAAATTGTAGTAAATAGAAGGCATAACTTGGGTTTGGTCTGATCTGCTGTGTAGATGTGGTGTTTGGAATAGAGAGGAGGGATGTGTCGCTCGGTGGATGTGGTGTTGGCACTCTAAGGACTCAGACACTGCCAGGAGGCCAGGGGCTGTTTGTGTTGGCTGACACCTTTCTTACCGCAGTAATCCAGTCTTTCTCCAGCTGGCTAGCTACCACACCTCCCCCTTTCCTGTGCTCCTTTCTTCCATCCTTCCTTTCTTCCCTCCTAATGGGACTGAACACAGTCTCGCTCTTCATCTTTTAATTCTTCTAGTTTTCCTGTTTTTTCGCTCGCTTTCAAGACCTTATACAAAAAACGAGAAACTCTAATGATCCATGTGATCAATCTCCAAATTGATCAGGACTGCTAAAGCAGCCAAAAACCATGAGATGATGTGCTGTTTCATTCTCTTCTCTTTTCCTCGCTGTCTTCTCTGCAGAGGGCAGTGAAACCTCACACCAGTCGATGTTCATTCAGTAAAAAATTTATTTCCTGTGTGTCGTCCACTGTAAGGCTGTCGCTCTGTCGCTTAATTATTTAAAGAAATGCCCATCAAATGAAGTCAGCAATATTTAATTTACCACTGCTGGCGTCAGGGGCACCCTATTGATTTATTATACAGGCCCTTTAATGTGAACAGCTGTTTCCTGCTAAAAATAGGTCAGAGGTCAGATAAAATGAACTTGTTCCATTTCATTTATTTATTTTTTGGTCTCACATTGAGGTAGAAAGCAATACATGTTATTCTCTGTCTAAGCAATAAGTAAAAGATTTTTTTCTGTCTCTTTTTTGTTTGATTTATCCGGTTTATCTTTGCCACAGTTTCCTTATGAAGTGATCATAAGCTTCTGAAATGTTTGTTACACTGTTTCCTTTACATATTACACTGTGTAATTGTGAGTGGGCATCATTGTGGTTTATTCTCATTGTGTGTCAGATGAGAAGTTCATACTTTATAATTGTAAAGTATCAACTTTACAATTCAAGTTTATACAATTACAGTTAATCATTCAGGAAAAGCATCTTAGGTATAAAATATAAGAATAATGCTTTATAAAATATTATTCCATGAACTACATTCTCCTTGTTTTATTTCTCCTCTGTGTGCATCATTATCTTCATCCCTTATCATCTGAAGTCTAGGCGTTTGAAGGTTAGCCCTGTGGCTCTTGTGTTCTCAGTGGAAGTTGGAGGAAGGACTTGGGTAGTGGTTTGGGGGCCCTCTGTCTTGGCACTTCCCACCAGAGCAACCTCTGACCTCTGATGCCATTAATCACTAGGCTTCTGATGGCCGTGTCCCTGGGGTAAAATCAGTCCGGGGCAAAGGATGATGGGAGGTGAGGCCTGCAGCCAATTACAGATTGGCTCAGAGTGGCCGAGTGGACAAATCAGGTCTTTAGAGAGAGATGAAACACCCAATAGTTGTCTGCTCGAGGAAGACATGGTCTTGTGTTGTTGGTGATCATAAAGGCTCTAGTTTTCTCTAGTGGAAATTAAGCAGTGAGGTTGAAATGGGAACAGGTACTCCAGAGGAGCAGAGTGCATGTGAGGCAGAGCGCTACTGTGATCAAAAGAGATGTTTGGACCTGGTCTCATTAAGCCTGTTAGAGCTAAATGTCTCCAGGGTTGGAAAGGGAGCAGATGTTGGACACCAAAGGCTGGCGACACGCTGGTTTTCGCAAATGAGGGAACTCTCTCTGGCTAACTGCCCCAGCCTTTGCTAATGTGATTTTTGGTCAATTACAGTATTATTAAAGGTGCTTTCCCACTGCTTTCACACGTGGTCGGGCCATGTTGAAACATGAAACGTGACCGATGTCACATGTGGACTAATTAATGCTTTTTTTTTTTCTGGTTTTAAAACCACCTCTGGTCAACTGAAAATAGCTTTTTGGTTTATTTTTGGTTTCTTCTGTCTGAAATTAACTTTGGCTTTTTTGTAGGATTGTGGGCTCTTAAAATAGTTTGTTGTAAATGCACAGAATCTTGTTTTGATTTGATTTAACGGCAGATGGTGACAAAGGCGCTGGTGTGAATAAAACCAACTGCTGGCCTGTCACTATGGGGCCAGTGTTGTTGTCTCATTTGTTGTGTCGTCATTGTTCACAGCCGGGCCGGTATGAAAACATGGCTTCCTGCTGACCTGCAGTTTAATTCACACATCAATAACCCCTAGCTGATCTCTGACCCCTTTAGTTGTATTAATTGTTTAATGCAGGATTGATGTCCAACACTGTATCAAAGAATGATGCAGAGCTCTGCTGGTCCTTTTGATGCATTGTTTGTTCTGGAAATGTTGGCGCTGCCCAGAGATTTAGTGAAAGTTCGGATTTCTTCACTTTGCCGCCTTCAAATAAGTCGTAACTTCTTTTCAAGTTGAAAGAAATCTGTGTAACATAATCTGTACTCTACATAAACACATTTAAATCTAACATGCATCGTACAGTTGACTTTTCTGCTATTACTTTAATTCATAAATTTATATATACATTTCAATTTGCCAATGCAGATTTTTACTATTTTTGTCATTTCTTCCGTCTTTATGCCCAAACACACAATTTCTCACAAAAAATAAATAAAGTTTTTTTTAGTCTTTCATCTTTGGATTAGATCCAGATGATTAGATCCTGTATCACTTCATGTGTTTGTCCAGCATCCAGAAAATGATGTTTGGGATTATTTTTAAATTGTGTGATCCTACAGTTTGTCCAGCAGAGCTGCAAAACTGTGTGCAGCACATATCACACCTGAGCAAATGGTGGCGTGGAGCCAAGCGGTTTCTGAAATGCAGTGCAGGAAAGTTAATATACAGTGACCCATGAATTTTCTCTTTCCATTCGAATACACTAACTCTGTGTGTATGTATTTGAAGAAGAGTAACTGATATATAAATATTTTAAACTATTTTACTCCCTAAAACTTGGCATTGAGCTCTACTTCGGATGAGCTCAAATGAAATATTAAAAACTTATGAATGAAGCTGGATCTGTAATAGAGAAAGTTCTGGCACCTTCACCCTGGTTTTAGCCCCAAATAAATAAAAAAAAAGCCCTGTGCCACAATGATAAATGAGAGTAAAAGAAGTGGTGCCGGGCACAGCAAACCCCGCTTTAGCTGATTTGAACGTTGTCCATCTCACAAACATTTTTTTGCAAATTTGGTATGAATCGGACTGGTGGATTTGCTGTAATGTTGTTAACAGACAGACAAACGTACCAAAAACAATACCCTGTCTCCCCCCTCCAGGTTAGGGGTAAAAAAATGGGGTTCATATCCTTTTAGAATATCTTGATTAGTTGTTTTTCAAAAACTGATGAAAAAGCACAATATAAACTTAAATATGGTGTCTTTCTCTTCCTGTATTACTCCCCCTCTAATCCACAGCGACTGATCCACACCCCTCTCACTCCAACGCTCCCCTCCCCTCTGGGATACATTTCATAATGTTGGCAGATTTTTAATTAGGGGTTTTAATTACTTAAGCTCTTTTTGATAATCAAATGATCAGACACAGCTGCGTAACAGTTCTGAAACCTTCGTACCGTGATACCCATCTGGAGCTTTTAGTGCTAGTCTGGTGCAAGCTGTTGTAAAGACTGTTCAGGTAATCAGTGAAGTGGAATTATGCCACAATAGTTTATTTTTTGTTGTTTATTATCTAATTATGATCAAGTGGTTAAAAAGTATTTTTAACACTTATTTATACCCCATAAGGGACAAAGAGAGAGATGAGCCTCATTCATTTGGATTATGGCTAATTTAACTTCTTGCTTAAACTAATGAGAATCCAAACCGGGTCTTAAACAAAGACATTAAACTAGTTCTTATTCCTTTTTAGTCATCATCTATCTCTCACCATATGAGCTCAAATAATCTATAAGAGAAGCCTGGATCCTGACAAGGGAAGATAAGATTTCTGCAGCTTTAACAAATGAAAAAAATCCATCCAACTATAAATACTACATCAGATGTAATTTATCTAATGTAGTATTTATATACATGAATAAAGGTGGACTTTTTGCTTTTATTTAATTTGACAGGTACAGTGTTCTGCAGTGTATATTGTATTCCTACAGGTGTTTTCTGCCTTTCACACTCCCCTCCAAAGGTTCTGGAACAGTGAGGCCAATCCCTTTATTTTTGCTGTAGAATAGAAACATTTGGGTCTGACATTAAAGAATGAATATGAGACAAAAGATCAACATCTCAGCTTTTATTCCCAGGTATTTACATCTGGATCTGATACACAGTTCAGAAGATCGCACCTTTTGTCTGAACCCACCCATTTTTCTTGTAAGTAAAGTATTGGAACATGTGACTGACAGGTGTGTTTTGTTGCCCAGGTGTGTCCTGTTACATTGATCATTCAAACAGTAAGTAGTGCTGAATGTCTGCACTCAGTGTGGGTTTTGCCTGTGCAGACTGTGCATATATAGTTAGAGGGGTAACCAACAGGAAAACCAGAGCGCTGTCTGTGGGTGAAAAACAATTGTGAAGTTGATCAGAGCCGTTGCACAAACGTTGTTCATAGCCAGTAACAACCATTTGGAACATTCTGAAGAAGAAAGTCGTCACCTGTACTAAGTAACAGATGTTGAACCGGTAGATCAAGGAAAACAACAGCAGCTGATGACAGAAACATAAGTGCTGTAAAGAAAGACCCTAAAACAGCTGTTAGTGACATCAGCAACAACCTCCTGAGGGCAGGAGTGAAGGGATCACAATCTATTCTTCACAGAAGACTTGATGAACTAAAGTACAGAAGCTTCACCACAAGATGCAAACCACTAATTATCAAAAAGAAGAGGAAGGTCCGGCTGGAGTTTGCCAAGAAATTCAGAGACGAGCCTCAGAAATTCTCAGACAGTTTTATGGACCGATGAGACAAAGATGAACCTTTACCAAGGTGATGGAAAGGATCTGCTCATGATCCCAAACATACGAGCTCATCTGTGAGACACAGTGGAGGTAGTGTCATAGCTTGGACTTGCATGGCTTGTTCTGGGGCAGGCTTATTAATCTTCATTGATGATGTCATGCATGATGGCAGCAGTACAATGAACTCAGAGGTCTACAGAAACATTTTGTCTGTCAATTTAAAGAAAGCTGCAACCAAAGTGATTGGGAGATCCTTCATCACGCAGCAAGATAATGACCCAAAACACACTGCCAAAACTACAGAGGAATTTATCAGGGGCAGGAAGTGGAAGGTTTTAGACTTGCCCAGTCAATCTCCAGACTTAAACCCTACAGAGCATTTTACCTGCTAAAGAGGAGAATGAATGGAGTAACCCCCCCAAAACAAACAACTGAAAGAAGCTGTGGTGAAAGCCTGGGAAAGCATCACAAAAGAAGAATGCAAAAGTTTAGTGATGTCAGTGGGTCACAAGCTTGATGCAGTTATTGCAGGCAAAGGATTTGCAATTAAATATTAAGTCTTATTCACTTTAATCTGTTTTAAGTTTCTGTTCCAATACTTTTACTCACAAGAAAAATGAGTGGATTCAGACAAAAGGTGCTATCTTCTGAACTGTGTATCCAATCCAAATGTAAATACATGGAAATAAAAGCTGAAATATTGATTGTTTCTCTCAGATTGATTTTTTTGATGTCAAACTCAAATGTTTTCAGTCTACAGCAAAAATAGGGAGTGGCCTCCCAATACTTCCAGAGGGGAGTGTACATGTTATCCCACCTAGCAGCTTGCTTTACTCATTAAATGTTTAAACCTTAGCAGCAGGTTCCAAAAGTCTTCAGTCTTTATTAATGTGCAGAATCATGTAGAGCTGAAGTCTTGTTGTAATTCTAGGCAGACTTTCAGAAGGATTTTCAGTGGACACAATAAAAGTGAAAAACTTCAGTGACCACTAACATTACAGAGTATTACTTAACACACCTAAACGGTCATGGCGCTTTGCTAGTGCTATCATGGTGTCTTGATCTCCACACTCCAAAGGTCCAGTTGTTCACCTGGGACCTTTGTACATGGCTTATAGACATGTTGCTAACTTAGGAAAATTAATCAGGGCTAATCTTCATGGCCTGATCACACTGCCATTTCACAAAGTCATTAATGAGCCCAATTCCAGGTTAAGAGCAGCCTGTGGAGGGGCTGATGGATTGGCTGGCATTAACTGTCAAGGCAAATCTGTACAACTCCCCTGCGCCGGGCCTGGCAGCAGTAACGCAGAGGGGTGTGGATTTACTCAGTGCAATCCTCTAAATGAGCTTCATTATACTGGCCTAGCCATGAGCCCCCTCCCACCGCTGCCCATGGATTAGCAGGTTGTCATGATCCTTCAGTCCCCTCCTCCTGCCTCATGCTTACGCTATTGCACATTGCACTTTTTGATTCTGTTGCATATGGGATCCACCCACCGCTCCTCCCTCCTTATCCACCCACCGTCTCCTCACCTCACGCTCCCGGCAAGGTTCGGTGCAGATAAGCTGTTGACGAGATTAATGCATCTGTATCAAAAGTCTAGAGCTGCTTTGCTTTGAGTTGTTTGTGAATCTCCTTTTCCAGGTCAAGCTAAATTGCTTAAATGGGTTAATATGTTTTCAATTTAACAGGCAGTAACCTTGTCACTCATGTCTAACCAGTATCCTGTGCTGCACTATTGTTTAATAATTTGATGCAGAATCCAAAGTTCTTCCTGTTCTCTTCATTTCCCTGTAAAAATTTCAAATCCAAGCTGTTCTTGCCATTTGCCAGCAGACAATGCCTCTTGGCAGTTTTGTGCAGGAGGAAAAAAATGCCCATCTTAATTAATTAAGTGAGTTACTGTGTAATTGCATCAGCGTAACAACGTGATTGGCTCGTCTGATCCCTCATCTGACAGTTGATTGGCCTCTTGTGGGCGGGGGACGGGGCTAACTGCCATGTTTAGTATTAATTTCCGGTCAGTTTCATTTCAGGATTGTGTGAGAGCCTTTTCTCGCTCTCATAGTTTCTCTCTGAGTAGTTGTTTTTGGTTTAAATATATTGTCTACAAACCAAGATATTTCAGCAGCAACTTAAATTTTAAAAACAGGTCCTTTTCCCACTGTAGGAACGTTTGCACGTTTTTTATGTTCCAACCAAAGACCTCTTCAAGGGTCATCATTGTGGGGGTTCATGAGTGCTTCTTAGTGGCCCTGAAAAAAACTGTTGGGTAGGGATCACTGATTGACTGACTAATTAAACTTGAAACAGCTACCTTTTTTTTTTTACTCTAGTAAAAGCAAGGTTGTAGGTCATTAAATTTAGGTATTGCACAGATGCCAAATAGCACCACAGCAGGCATCGTAATTTCCTCTGCTGCTGCTGATCCTGCTGTTGTTGCTGCTCTGGCTTGCTTTGAATTGACGTTGCAGTCAAAGTGGCTGTTCACTGCATTAAAAACAAAAGCTTGAAATTGCTGATTAGCTTTGTGCCACCTTGGACCTGTGCATCTACGCATTTTGGCAACAGATGCACTTTTCACGTAGTTCCAAAACCTCCCTTTTTATTGTCAATGCACTGCATGAAATGACTACTGTACTACTTAAAATGGTGGTAATTAAGTGTAGGGGAACCTCGAGTGGCCGAAACCTCTTGAAAGTGTGTCATTTTAGAGGGAACTCCATTGTGAGCCCCCAGAATTATTTGGTCTGAAAGACCATACAGGATCCATTTACGCTCCGTGTATTAAAAGATTTTTGTCCAAGTGAGACATAAATGCACTTTGAAATTAAGCCATTCTTTGTAAGACATTAATTCTGCTTTTAGAAATGTTTTCGGTACTTTATCGAGCCATATATATATATATATATATATATATATATATATATTTTTTTTTTTTTCCTGTCTTCCATAGGAACCCCAGTCAATCGTATTCCCATCATGGCCAAGCAGGTCCTAGATCTGTATATGCTGTACAAGCTGGTGACAGAGAAGGGAGGCCTCGTCGAAGTGATCAATAAGAAGATCTGGAGAGAAATCACAAAGGGACTCAACCTGCCCACCTCCATCACCAGTGCTGCTTTTACTCTGCGGACACAGTAAGTCTTTGCATTCGTGTCACAAAGCGACCAAACTAATTAAAGCCGCTGGAAATGAATAAAGAATTTCAAATGTGTATCTCATCATGTGGAAGCAAGCAGCTTCTTCATGCACTAAATATCTGTGTTTAGCTTTAAGGTATGTTCATTTAGGAAGCATTTCAGTCGTGTTTTCCAGTCGTCCTTCTCACTATGTCTTCTATTTTAATCACTCCAGCTGTCCACAGAATTGTTGTGACAGCTCTAGTTTTACTCGCATTATACGTGCGCATACACGCCTCCTGAGTACACATGCAAGAATCCACTCTTGCTGCAGCTTATACAGTATGTGGACGGGTTGTTTGGACTATTTGAATTTGTGTGTTGGTATGAGTATGAATGTCAATATGAACGCGTGCCTGCGTATTTATACACACGCATTGTTTGTTTTCTCCACCAGGCCACCCTTCCTCTTTAACATCAGCCCTTTAGAGCATTACATCACACACAGAGCCCATTGATTTCCATTGATTTATTGATGTGAATTTGGTCAGAGTTCACAGTGAATAAGGTGGGGTTTGACTGACAGCTTATAGGCCAAAACTAGCTTGCACTCCGGATGGAAATCCTTCAGCAGAAGTAACACCTCTCTATCTGGTCCAGCAATACATATCCCTAATGAGTCTTGATGTATTTTTAATGTTGCTGGACTGTTGTGTAGCATTGGTCTGCTGGCTCTATCTAATGGATGCTGCTGCTCTTGCTTCTTATTGATCCTTGGTACTTCTATCCCACCATTATGCAGTAAGCACGCATAATGTGTGTAGTGTGCTCATTTATGGTGTGGAAAACATTGCAGAGCTGTGACTCTGCATACTTGTGGAGCTGCTGTGCTGTCATGCAGATATAATGAGCATGTTTTTAACAAAGTTTTATACCAGTAAATTCACTGTAAATGTATGGATTTAATAAAACAGGTTACTTTGAGTTTAATGAAGTAGCTTAATGTATAAATGTGCAACCTAATATCTGTTATCAGGGTGAAAGATTAGAGAAATAAAGTTGAGAGAGGTTTTTAATGTGTGAGTGTGCACAAAGGATTTGAGACAGGGGCAGAATCATTGTGGCAGCAGTGCTGGGGATAAAAGGTTGGGTCTTTATTGAAAGCAGTGTATTCTTTTGTCCTAAACTAAAGTACTGACAAAACCCAGAAACTGACAGTGAAATAAAACACAGTAACCTCTGCTATCTAAACAAATGCACTGGGCTGTGTACTCATTTGGAGCTTAACAGAAAAACAGTACATCTGTCCTCTTATTGCACCTTTAAATGGCCCTCAGTTATGCTGGTTTTTTTTTTCTGTCACACATATACAGTAGTCGATGCTCATATTGAAAATGGGCAAACTTTATTAGCATGTATGCAAGTAATCCCTGTGAGCCAGTAGCTCAGACTGATCTAATTGATTGCGAACGTTTGAGAGAGTTTTTTTCTATTCTTGGCTCTGTATTTTGTCATTGAGGGTCGATATTGTTAATATGGTTGTCTCAGGCACACATAAGTGGCAGTGACCAGAGAAGCCCCCACCCACCTGCTGTTCAAATATTTGTTTGCAAACAGAAAACAGAAAGAAATCATCTTAAAGTGAAGGAAAGGGAGCCGGCACGGCACACTACAGAAAATAAGGATTATTTTAAACTTAAACCACGCAACGCTACTGTAGAAGAGTCCAAGAATAAAATATTCTATAAATTAGCAGAATAGGTCCACGTTAAGTCAGATAGCACTGGGAAAATCTGGAAGAACTAAAATATTAGAGCATTAACTGACTAAAAATTAGACATACTCAGTTAAATATTTTATTGGAAGTGTGGGAAAACACATTTTTACATATGATAACAAGAGTGCTCGAACTACTGCTGCACAGATTCTCTAATTTAATGCATTTCTTATTCAGTTTGTATGTTAATGTGTCCCATGTTGTTGACTCTGATTCAAAGAAGGCTTTCAGCTGTAATGTTCTTATATAGTCTGATATTGTAGCATTAATATAGATACTATCCATGCAAATGTTTCTGCGGTGCTCTCACATATTACTATACATTTGCTTTTTCCTTAAGGTACATGAAGTACCTGTATCCGTATGAGTGTGAGAGGAAAGGCCTCAGTTCCCCAGGCGAGCTTCAGGCCGCCATCGATAGTAACCGACGCGAGGGTCGCCGTCCATCCTACAGCAGCAGCCTGTTCCGCTTCTCTCCCTCTCCCAGCACAGCTCCCCACATCCTTTCACCTCCCAAGATGCACCTTCCCAGTCTGGGAGCGGGGACCTCAGTGACCATCAATGGGCTGCAGGCCTCACCGGGACCTTCTCTGAAGAAAGGTACATGCTTTAAAGGTTGACATTACAAAGCTCCAGAATCTGGTCTATGCCCTTTTGGTCAGTAAATAGAAATGGGGTTTACTTTCTGGTGCCAGTCTGACAGGCCTCAGCTGTACATATTGTGTGTTAGTGTAAAGGTTCTTTGGATCAATTAAGGTTACGCTGAGCTAAGTAAATGTTTACATCTGAAATCCAGCTGCTTTATATTGGTTGGTATAGCTCGGGTGTTTTTCAGCTGCGCTTGCTGAGACCTTGAAAGGAATTGTAGAGAAATACTGCCCTCTGTCACAACTTTGAGAAATTACACCTAGCCATAATTGATAAAGCCTTAAAAAGAACATTAGTTCCAGGCAAGGGTTGTTTAAAGAGGCCTGTTCCCTACATATGGACCCTGACAATTTTCATTTGTTTTTGTCAAATATCTGTGTGAATGTAAAAGTGTCCCACTCTTTGTGTGTGTGTGTGTGTGTGTGTGTGTGTGTGTGTGTGTGTGTGTGTTTATTCATTTTTAGTGTATATTAGTGGTTCTTTGTATGTGTGTAGTCCAACCAGGTGTTTGAGGAGTCCACATGTGGAACAACTCTGCCTCAGGTTATGGAGGCCCTCACCTTTTACTCTAGATTAATAACATGGTTCCCACAGTGGTGGGGGACACTTCATGAACTTTGAAGCCTTTAGTCCACATCAGTAGGATCTGGTTGATAACTGTCATTACACTGCTGTGTTATCTGAAGTCAGTTTAACTTTGTAGGAGTGTGACTGTTGTGAACTCCAGCAGAATCTGCGGTTTAAATTAAAAAAAGAAAAAAAAAAGATTTTGACTCATACAGGAAGACGTGCAGTCGAGCTGATCCAGGAACTGTTCTTGTGTAACTAACCAAAGCAGCTCTGTTTAATTATAAATCAGTAGTTTTAAAAATAATTAATGACAACTCAATCAGATAAATTAAGAACAGTTTAATCAAAATCAAAGTAGAAAATTGTTTCTTGTTTTCTTGCTAACAAACCTTGAGTCTGGTATATAGTTTCATACACGAGTTATGATAAAACTACTTTTCTTTCACAAAAACCTGACATTCGAGTTGATTTTCTGAGCAGTTCAGTTAAAATCTGGAATTATCCCCATCTTCTGCCTTCATAATCTTTTTAGGTAGGAGATGTCAGAAAATTAATATTACAGTACAGTTTATAACTGTAGAAAGTGATGTGCACTTGGTTTTCCCTGGGATTTTAGAGGTTGTGTGTCCTGGAATTCAGTGTTGGTGTTATTTTAAGATTGTTTCCCATAATGTAAAATTGTATGGATAACTTGTACACATAAAAAGATGTTTTATCTGCACTACTTCATTTGTGGAGTTAGCATAGCATACAAGTTTCTGGTTGTTGTATATATTTGTTTCAGCTGCTGGCAAAACAGTTACCTGAGTATATGTTTTGTGTTACCAGCCTCGCTCTTTAGGAAAGCGCAGTTGTGGGTAACCCGTGTGTGATGTAGTTCAAGGGGCCCGTTGTTGTAGGAAGTAAGCGACTCTCTTTGTTGCAAGTATGTGAGAAGTAGTGCGGCCTGCATGTAGCCACAGCCGCTGTGAAGTGCGTGCCGATACGGGCGATCAAGTTACTGTAAATCAGCTGTGAGTTGGAGACATTTCAGTATAACAGTTACTAGATGTTGCATACTGTGTTCACTGCCCCAGAAAAGGAAATGAGACATGCAACCTAAAACCACATGTCTCCCTGTTTCAGTTAGGAGCTGTGGATCTTCTTAAAAGGTAAATCTGGGGGCTTGTCTAAACTCTGGTATCTTGCAGAATTTGAGGGTCTGTCACATAGCAGTGATGCTAACTTTTATTCAATCACTAATTGATCATTTGCTCCTACTAGGTAAGACAGAAAACCTTTAACAGTCAACAGTTTCATGAATTTCATTTTTAAATGTGTGCGGAATCACAAATGAGCCCTCGAGTGATTCAAACTAAACTTCCACGTCTCCTCCAGATGACCTGACCCCTCCAATCATGGCTGCAAGGCCCTCCATGGCTCTGGCCCTGGGTCAGCAGCAGGTTGCTGGTTTGGCCAGAGCTGCCACACTGGAGCAGCTCAGAGAAAAGCTGGAGACCGGCGGTGGAGAGGGGCCAGAGAGGAAGATGGCTCGCCTGGCAGAGGAGCAGCAGCGCCTGATGCAGCAGGCTTTCCAGCATAATCTGCTGGCCATGGCTTCCCAAATGCCTATGAACCTGCGTCTGGGAGCCCCCGCCATGCCCACCAGAGGTCAGTGTTGACAACTTTGCTGAGATGGTGTTTAAAAATATACAGTATTTTATTTTTCCATTGAAATTAGAGGTCCCACATCATGACATTGCAGTTTTAGTCTGTTTTGAGATGTCCACAAACTTTGGTGAATGTTTATGGGCATTCACCAAAGACCTAAAGCAACATGCTGCTAACACAGACCAAATGCACTGCTGTACATGGAGTTACCCAACTGAAGAAAATCTTCTTTCTGGGGAGAATCTGAAGCTCCTTTCCTTGGTCGTGTCAAACCCATCAGGTCTACTCTGCTGCCAAAAACAAATTTATTTTCCCTTGCAGAACACACAACCTCCTGAGTAACTGCTGCCCATCAGTTAATTGCATAACTTTGGTGTTTTAATATGTTAGTTCTGATGCAAACAAATTTGTTGAAACACAAAATTCATATACATGTTATTCCATAATTATTTGAACAGTGACCAATTTTTGTAATTTTGCCTTTTGCTTGTGCGCCACCCTGTGGCCATATGTGTTGGGTTGTTATCCATCTGTGAAACAGCGCCCAATCCATTTTGCAGCAGTGTTTGAGTCTGAGCAGAGCATAGACCTGCACATTGCAGAATTCATCCTGCTACTTCATCAGTAAACACTAGTGACCCAGTTCCACTGGCAGCCTTACATACCCGTGCCATAACATTGCCTCCATCACGTTTGAAAGGTGATGGTTCATGAGCTACTTCCCCCTCACTTCATTTTGGTTTCATCTCTCAAAATTTGACCCTACAGTAACTGTTCTAATGTTCTACTACATGCAAGTTCAACACTTGGAATCAATTCCAGATCTTTTATCTGTCTAATCTGTCATGAAATAACAAAGGAAACAGGCCTCACACGGTCAGGAAAGTGTCTAAATACATATTAAGCATTAATGTTAGAATCTTCAGGAAAAATTAAAAAAAACTAAGCACATAAATAATCCATCCACTCTTTTTGCTTTCTTCAGAAGAGAAGCAGCAGGACATGTCTCTGAGTATCTCAACCAATGGAAATGCCAGCATCACTGTCTCAGTAGAGGTCAATGGCACAATCTACTCAGGTGTGTATAGGGGGAACTTAGGTGAATGTCTTATTCTTAACCCCTGCAGTGATGAAAGCATCATGCTCATTTTTAGCTAATGATGTTTCTCCCTTTTTTTTTTTTCTTTCTTAATTATTAAGGAACCCTGTTCGCCCAGAAGCCTGGTGGGGGCCCAGGGCCATCTGTGGCTGCTGCTGCTGCTGCTACCGCTGCTTCAGCCTCTCCTGCTGGAACCAGTGCGAGCTTTGGCTTCTCCGCACCCCAGGCCCAGACCCTCAGCCCCACATCCTCTTCCTCCTCCAAGGGTCCCAGCTCGGCTGAGCCGACCCCCACCGGGTCACCCTAACTCAGGCCGCCCTTTGTACCTCTTCCCCAGGCCTCTGCTCCTGAATATACAGTACAATAAGAAACCGATAAGAAACTGTTGCACAACAAATACCTCATCAACCTGTCTTGGCTGTCCAATCATGAACACAGAGCCTGAGAATTTAATGTGTCCAAAATAAACTGCTATGCATTTTATTTTGATCTAGCACACACACACACACACACACACACACGGAAACACACACGGAAACACAACACTACAAACGCATACATCATGCACAGACACACATACGTTTGTTAATCCTAATCGACATGCTAAACACAATCAGCTCAGCCAAAACCCACTGACAGGTGTAGTCACAACTGAACTTGAAAAGTTTATTTTAGGACATTTTGTTTGTTTGTTGCCATTTTGTTGTCTTTTTTTTTTTTTGGATTTTGTGTTTTAGAATGATTTTGTTTTTAGTTTTTCTCTTTTTACATACCTCAAATCAAATAACCTGCAGTGGTGTCTTTACCTCAGGAGCTGTAGAATATTTAACCTGAATCAACTTTATTTTTATATATTTTTTTTTGACCTAGTTGCAATCAGAGGAAGTTGGGTAACTCTCACCCGTGGAACCCTGTGTACAGAGCACCCAACTTACAATGATGGTCCTCCAACCGGGGCTGCTCAGGTTTCTTCAACATGCTGTAGCGTCAAACTGGTGATGATCTGATGCTGTAGATCAGCACATTAAATACCTCATTTCATCCTTTCAGCTGCTCTCAGTTGAGATCTTGAGAAGTCCACTGGAAAGGTTGCAAATCTAAAATTTAAATAGTCTCAGCTCCACGTGAGTGCACAAAATCGGGTTAACAGCAACAGGCCCAGTAGAGCCTGAGCTTCGTGTTTCCACCCAGAGCGGTACAGAGGGGTGATACTGAGGCATTCCTAGCTCCTGCAGAACAGATTTGAGTGTGTTGTTCCCCCATTGTGTTTGTGCATCCTTCCTCCAGCTGCAGCCACAGAGCTGAATGTCGAGTGGGGTGGCGTCATCATCATATATCTCTGACCACACACTGACCTCTCTGCTCTGGGGGGGGGGGGGCGTCTCTCTCAGGAAATGCAATGTGACAAGGAATCACTGTCAGCTTAACGAGAAACAAAAAAAAACAAAAAAAAAAAAAAAAAAAAAGGATTAATACGTGAAGAATGCACAAGCCTACATGACTGTTTCAAGAATACCTCATCAGACTCTCTGAAAAGGAGAGCGACACTACATACCTCATACGGCTGCGAAGCCATCGAGACTTGACGCCCCGAATCCTACGTGAACTGTTATGGACATACTGACACACTGCTGGTGGTTTTTGGGGACAAAGAAGTGGGACGGGTTTGATATCTTTCTCCTGTATTTACTTGTAGAACGTGTTTCACGCTTGCTTCTTCTTGCATTTTTATTTTCTTTTAGGTTCATCAGGTTGTCTGAGAAGAGTAATATATCTGAGTTTTTTTTTTTTCAGCAGAGAAGAACAGAAAAGAAAAGATTTTTTTTTCTTTCTTCATAATGACGTTTCCATTGGGTTAAGAGCAGATCGATGCAACCTTAAGTTTGACTGTGTATGCCTAAATTGCATCTTTTTTGTGATGATGGCAAAATCATGATATGCATTTGAACAATCATGTGACCAGTGTTTTTTTTTTAACACCTCCATCCTCTGGTTATTGCACAGCTACATACCAAAGACTAGCACGGTCAGTCTTCATGAATGCCTTGTACAATCCTGCAAACACCTGATGTGCACAGCAAGGCAGGTCTCACTTGGACTTCAAAAGGTGGCTGTTTCAATCTGATTAGATTACAGCAGAAATGGTGATTTAAAGACTCAAAACCTGAGTACATGACTTGTACATATGGGGATAATTGGCAGATATTCATATTTCATTATTTAAAACCAAAGTCCAGATGCACTTGCATTTATCTTTTGCATTTGGGCTTCTTGCACTGTTAATACAGTCCCTCACAGTCAATGTGGACATTCACTTTTATCGACTTAGCCCAGACACAGCTTGTTTATGATGAACCTCTTATCATAAACCTCCCTTTAAACAACTTTTTAAAGTCATTTTTAAAACTCCCACAAAAGAACAAAATTTTCTAGCTGTACCTGTGTTGAATGTAAGGCATTTTAACTATTTAGACCTCTTTAAGCCCTGTGTGGTCTGAGGGGGGCAGCCTTGTTGCTTTTCTTAGATTGTATTTTAGCCATTACGTGTCAGGTTTTGCAGTGCAGATCGCAGGTCAGGGTCTGAGAGCTTTTGAGGGCGGAGCTGTTAGTCGTTCGGCATGCCCTTCACGCCCCTCTATGACACATAACTGTACTTTATAAAAGGTGAGGAATATAGATGCTGCCTTAAAGTTAGTTGCTGGTGGGATCTGCACCGTGCGGGTTTCCCTTCGTCTGGCTGGGAAAAGTCTTTCTTTTCAATCTTAATCCTTTTGAAGAGCTGTCACATTTTTTTGGGGGGGGAAACAGTTAAATAAGATGTTAGACAAAAGTTATCATTCAGTTTGTTGTGTTATCAAGTGAGTTTTGATATTTATTTGTTTTTGTTTTTTTTTCTGGTGGACCTTCGTTTTTAGTAACAATCTTCATTATTTAGGCTGTTACTGAAATATTTTCTGTTTTCTAAGTCCAACCTTATTCTAAGCAGTGACTGTTTGATGGTGTAGCTTCACTGCCTTCGTGCATTGGTGTGTTTGTGTGCAAGCAGGTGTAATATATACAATGAGTAATGACATTAAAAACACTGCAGGCGGCGCCACTGCTGCATTTATTATGTTGGAGGGGCACAAGGTGAAGAATATTTAAGTGGATAAAGTTTTATCCAACATCTTTCTGCTGTACTCATACAGTTCCAGTTTGTACAGAGGATAAAGGGCATTTCTTTTTTCTTTGTGGCTCCTTACAAAGTGGGTAGTGGGTCACCTTTCTTCTTCAGTGCTGGCTTCAGCCCAACAACCCTCTGGTCACTGCCTTTCAGGCTCCTGTCACCTGACTCGCTGGATAAGTACACTTTATATAATGTGTTGTGCCTGTATACCTGCATCCATGTGCGAGTGTGAGCTTATGTGTGTCTATTACAGACCCCCCCCTCCACCTCTTCATACCACATTACCTCAGGAGCAGTGAGCTGCGCTCAGTGTTGAAGCTGCATTGAGGGATGAGTGCTGACAGAAGCTGTGGTCATTTTCGCTGAATACTTTGGATTTAGTGTTGCTTTTCTTTCTTTTTTCCTTTTTGTCGTCAGTAACTGCATGCAAGGTCTCGTCACTCAGGAAGCTGTGAAGTTGGAAGTATGCGGATCCTTTTGTCTCTCCGATGATTTTTGGAGTTAATTCAATTTTAAATTGTTTAAAAACTAACCTGATCTGTGTACAAACAGGTGCATATGCAAGTGGTTATTGAATACCTCATTTATCAATTTTATGTTGTTTTTTGGCTTGTACAATGCTCCCTATATTAATTCAACTGTGGGGTTTGTGCATATTTTTGTACTGTTATTATTATTATGGACATGATAATAATGATATTACTGATATTATAGTTTTCTCTTTGATTAAAGCAAACAAAAAAAAATAGGACAAAACCTGAATGCTTGTAAAAACTGGTTTGTGCTGATTGTATTTATGAGGAGCACTTTTCAAAAGTGGTTTTCACACATTCAGTTTTGTTCATATCAGTTAATATAAAGATATGGTTCTCAGGGCTTTAAACTTGTATGTCATGATAAAGTTTTACTTTATATCTTATTTCTCTGTGTGTTGGTTTTGTTTTGTTTTTTTCTTTTTTTCTTTCAGCTGACATCACCAAATATGGACGCGCCAACGTGATCAACGTGTTTTTACATTTCTGCTTTGAAGCTTAAACACAGACGTGTGTTTACACTCCTTAAACTTCGTTACCATTAAAACAAATTTTCAACAAATATTTACAAGTATTAGGTTCAGTCATTTCAGCACCAAAAACTACTGTACTGTGCAAAAGTCTTGAGCCACACCTTCTTTCTTTATATGTTGTTTCCAAGGGGTCTTGCAGTTTTTTAACATGGTCTTGAGAAACTGGTGTACTTAAGAAACAGGAAAAAAACCAGCAAAGATCTGACAGAGGAACTGAGGTACATCTGGTCTTTGAGTTGATCCATCTGCTGTTCACTGAAACCTCATCAGAAATCATCTCAGTGCTTCCATTGAGATCAAGGCTGAAGGATGCCAAATTATATAAGAAATGAGACTCAGTTTCAATCCATGGAGGCATCCAGGAAAGGAGTAGGAAAGGAGTGGGAGTCTAAGGCCATCTGGAAAACGTAGCGGAGGCTCTGTCATGGTTTGGGGCTGGATTTCAGCCAGTGGTGTTGTTAAGTTAAAACTGATGAAATTATAAATGCAGAAAAGTACCATCAGCGTTTGATTCACCATACAGTATGAAAGCGTCTGACTGGCAACTGCTTCATTTTTCAGCATGACAATAATGCCAAACACATTGCCAATGAAGTAACTATACCAGACTAGCAAAGTCAGGACCTCAACATTACTGAGGCAGTGTGGGGTCACCTCGACAGAAAACAGGACAAAAGGCAACCAGCATCTAAAGAAGAGTACTTAAAGAAATTACAAGAAAGCTTGCCTAAGAGACTTCAGGCTGTGTTGAACAATAAAGGTGGTCAATATCCTAAATATTGACTTTCAAATTTTTTATAATTGTACAAACTGCCTTTTATAGTAAATTTTTATGTATGTTTACATATTTCAATCAATCGCTGCACCCATCCCCATTTCCCCAGCAGAATTATAAAAAAAAAATGAGTGGTGGCTCATGATCTTTTGCACAGTACCATATCACAAGACTGAAATATTTGTTTTAGAAGTGTGATTGTTAATCTCTACTATAATTTCTCAAGTGGCCCTGAAACTGCACTTCTTGTAAACCAGCAAGTTCCTGGAACATCTCGTTCAGGAAATGTTGTAATAAAAGTTGTGAAAAATGTCATATTTCCATCAACCCAATTTTTTAAAGGGTTAACTCGGGAGTAATTTTAGGCCTTTGACAGTGACCGTGGAGAGGAAGACTAAGGCAATGGGGTTCTGCAAATTGTCCACCATTATAGTATGTGCCATAGACTGTATATGACAGCTGTCTTAAACCTGCATTCTTACTAATGGCCAAAAGGGGGCAACACCTTTGGTTGCAAAACGAATTAGATGTCTTAAAATTAGAGTCTGACACAAATGTGACACCCACCACTTCCACTTGGCCTTCCAGTTCCAAGGAAGGACTAATGTGACTATTATTGTTTATTGATCTTTTTCATGTAGAACAATATCAGGGTGGCCACGGGCAAAACAACAAACAAAACATAAATAAATAAATAACAGGCCTCCTATCAGCTCCCCTAACCTAAACAGGAGAAAAGGTTTTAGAAAGAAAAAGGTTACCATAAAAAGAAAAGCAAATGCTAGTCTAGTGGTTTCAGAGTCAAATGAATAAAACCCGACACATTCACATAGCAACAGCTGGCTGTAGAACAGGGGTGGGCAACTCCAGGCCTCGAGGGCCGGTGTTTATGATGAACACATTTTGATACATAGAAAAACAGTTAAACGTTTATCTATTCTAACAGCCGGTGTTCTGCAGGTTTTAGATGTGTTCCTGATCCAACACACCTGAGTCACATATATAAGTCATTAGCAGGCCTCTGGAGAACTTGACTGCATACTGAGGAGGTAATTCAGCCATTTGATTCAGGTGTGTTGGATCAGGGACACATCTAAAACCTGCAGGACACCGGCCCTCGAGGCCTGGAGTTGCCCACCCCTGCTGTAGAAGGACCCAGTCTTGTCAGGTCTTAATTTAAAGTTGGCGCCTCCCGTCTCCAACCAATGGCCAGATGCCCTCAGTACCTTACATAATTGAAAACAGAACAAAACGAACAGCACACCCCAAAATTATGACCTGGATCATGACACTCATTTTATACATTACCAACACCATTTCTGTGATAGACAGGCAGCCTGTCCAGGGTGTACCCTGTCTCTCACCCTGTCACAGCCTCCCCATGACCCTGAACTGGACAAGCGATAAAGAAAATGGATGGATGGTCAGTCCCCATTGAGTGTCTTCAAAAACATGCCTCGCTATCTTATGATTGAAAAGTTGCTAGCCTATGAGAATACAGAGTCCCTGTATAGACTGAGGCCTCACTAACCAGTGGGTAATGTCAGTATTGTATATTGTAGCGATTCTCTTAGTTAGAGAGCGTGTTGATGTTGTGGGATTTCGGACTGTTCGGGAGGTTCGTGAAGGCAGCATGGAGAGAGAGAAAAGACCGAGAGCTTGCCTGTGTGTGTGTGTTGCTGTTCCGTTGTTGTAGTTGTGGTTGGCGTGGCTGTGGCCTACAGCAGCCGTTTTTCTGCTAATAAAGACGACCTTTGTTGTGAACATCGCCGACTGTGGAAGTGTGTTTACAACGTTACATTGGTGTCAGAAGTCAAACTGCTAACCGTCGGCTAGCCCTGCTTCGGCTACCTCAGTTGACAGCCTGCGCTAACTATGGCAGCGCAGCGAGATGTGGCCGGGGCCCGCCCGAAGATCAAGAGAGAGGCTATGGACAGTGACTTTGGGGGCACGCTGGGTCCTGAGGGAGCGGACAGTGCCGGAGAGCGTTTGGCCCGCCTCAGACGGACTGCCAGAGGCCTGGCGGCCGCCGCTGGCTTTAGCCCATCGACTGCAGGAATATACGTGGGCGCGGAGACGCCCGCCCCGAACAGCGCGGGGCCCGTGCTTGGCGATAGTGGCGCCCGGCCCTGCCAGGCAAATGTGAAAACCCCCAAGTACTCCGGTAAGGCTGACTGGGAGGCCTTCCATGCTCAATTTGAACTGTTAGCGCATGCTGCGGCCTGGTCCACAGACACTAAAGCACTCCAGCTAGCCTTGTGCCTCACTGACGACGCTTTGGCATGCCTGCTGCTGCTTAGCCCAGCGGAGAGGGGTGACTACAGGGCTCTGGTTGGTGCTCTGCAGCGGCGGTTTGGGCAGTGTGGCCAGCCTGCTGTCCTGCGGTCCGAACTGACGAGTAGACGGAGACAACCGGGTGAGCCGCTTCACGCTTTGGCTAATGACATTGAGATGCTAGCGAGGAAAGCATATGCCCACATGCCCATCGACGTGCAGAACGAGCTGGCCAGAGACCAGTTCATCCGCGCCATTATCCCTGGTGAGCTGCGCATCCAGACTCAACTTTCCCACCCCCGCAATCTGCACGAGGCCCTGGAGATGGCCTTGGAGAGGGAGGCCGTGGTGGCTTCTGCGGGGTGCGACCATAGCGAGTATGACCCGGTGGTGAGGGCTGCGGTGCCGGAGGCCCCGGGCCAGGGGGTGCCAGCTTGGGCGGCCGAATTGACCGAACTGGTTCGAGGCGTGTCTCTACAATCTTCACGCCGCGGTGCTCGTCCTCGCCGAGACCCTCCTGTTTGCTGGACGTGCGGACAGCTGGGCCACATCAGCGTGCGATGCCCAGACCGTGCCGGTGTTCAGGGAAACGCCTCAGGGCCTGCGTAGGCGGGACGGCGCAGGCCCCTTCTTCTGTGTCCCAATCCGCCGGGGCGCCGGTGGACAGAGCCCAACGGTACAGCTGGGGGTGCGGGGCTCAGCTCCCCCCAGAAGCAGACGACAGCACAGAGTCCGCGAGGGTGGTGGGCTGGACGCGTGCAGGGGATTTTTGTCACATCCCCATCACCCTGGCAGGGGCTCCGTGCACAGCTCTGGTCGACACTGGCTCCACTGCGACCTTGATGAGACCTGACGTGGTGCCGGTAGGAACCCAGTTGGAACCAACTACAGTAAAACTGCGTACAGTGACTGGTGAGTTAGCCCCGATGTTGGGAAAAGGACTGGTCCCTATTCAGGTGGGGGGCCTGGGAGTGAACTTGGAGGTGTGGGTGGCAGCGGTGCAGGACGTTTGCATATTAGGCCTGGACTTTCTGCGGGCCTCACAGAGTGTCTTAGACCTGGGGAATAACACGCTGACCTTTCCAGGGGGCCCCATGGTTGACCTGGTGCGCCCCGCACAGGCCCCGAACGTACACCCGCCAAAGTCGAGAGCAGCGGGGGTGCACCATGAGGCCCACCTTCCGCCCCCGATCTACCCCCCTGCACCCCTGTCCCCTGACCCTGATTTAGCCACCGTGGTGGGTTCTCCTGCCTCAAACCAGCACACTGTAATGGGGGAGGGGGATAGACTGGCAGTAGTGAGGGACATATGGACACGTAGCTGCCAAGATTTAGATCATCCACAGCGGGAGGAGCTGTGGCAGGTGCTGCTGGAGTTCAAGGACATTTTTGCTCTGTCAGAAGACGAGGTAGGCTTAACTCACCGCCTGCAGCACGACATTGACACGGGAGATGCACGGCCTGTGAAGTCACGCCCTCGCCGCCTCCCCCTGGCGCATCAGGCTGCGGCTGATAGTGCGATCGGGGAGATGCTCAGGGCTGGCGTCATTGAACCCTCCGACAGCCCCTGGGCCTCGGGGGTTGTGATGGTTAAAAAGAAGAAGAGCCCCAAAATGAGATTCTGTGTCGATTTTAGGCCGTTGAACAGTGTGACTAAGAAAGACTCATACCCGCTGCCCCGCATCGATGAGTGCCTGGATTTGGTTTCCGGCTCTTCCTGGTTCTCCTCGCTGGACCTGCGTAGCGGGTATTGGCAAGTGCCCCTCAGCCCCGCAGCCAGACCAAAGACTGCTTTCAGCACAGGCAGGGGGCTGTGGCAATTCCGTGTTCTCTGCTTCGGCCTATGCAATGCGCCGGCCACGTTTGAAAGGTTGATGGAAAAGGTGCTGGCCGATATTCCCCGACAGGAATGTTTGGTCTACTTGGACGACATCCTGGTCCACGGAAGTTCCTTCGAGGCAGCTCTGGCATCCCTGCGGCAGATTCTACAGCGGATAGCGGCAGCGGGCCTGAAACTCCACCCTGATAAGTGCTGCTTTATGAGGAAAGAGCTGGAGTTCCTGGGACACAAAATCGGGGGTGAGGGTATCAGTACGCTGGAGGAGAAAGTGCAGGCGGTGAAGGACTGGCCAACCCCCACAAACTTGAAGGACTTAAAGAGCTTCCTTGGTCTGGCGTCCTACTACAGGCGGTTTGTAAGGGGGTTCTCCTGTATTGCTGCGCCCCTGTTCCGCCTGCAGAAAAAGGATAGTGACTTTGACTGGTCAGCAGGATGTGAACAGGCTTTTGAGCGGCTGAAAAACGCCCTAACAGAATCTCCCACCCTCGCCACCCCGGACCCCAGTCTGCCGTTTATTCTAGACACAGATGCCAGCGATGTCGGAATGGGGGCAGTGTTGAGCCAGGTGGGGCCAGCGGGGGAGAGAGTGGTGGCGTACTTCAGCAGAACCTTTAATAAGGCTGAACGACGCTACTGTGTGACGCGAAGGGAGCTCCTGGCCATAGTACGGGCAATAAGTCACTTCAGGTACTACCTTTGTGGCCTGCCCTTCACTGTCCGGTCAGACCATTCAGCCTTGCAGTGGCTAATGGCGTTTAAGGAGCCAGAGGGGCAGATTGCACGCTGGCTGGAGGAATTAGCGCCATACGTCTTCGAAGTGAAGTACCGAGCGGGGGCTCACCACGCCAACGCAGATGCCATGTCCCGCCGCCCCTGTGCTCCAGCTGGTTGCCGGTACTGCGAAAAGCGGGAAGCCCGGGAGGAGGAGCTCCGGGCTGGGGGAGAGCATGATTCCGGGTGTAGCGGAGGTGAGCTGGCCTGCAGAGTGGCACAGGTGATTGACCCGCTCGAGTGGAGAGCAACAGGAGCAGGATGTTGACCTCCGGCCAGTGCTACAATGGGTGGAGTCTGGTCAAAGACCGCAGTGGAGCGGAGTGGCTGGATACTCACCTGCAACTAAAGGACTGTTTGTGAAATTTTCAGCTCTCCGAGTAAAGGACAGAGTGCTGCAGAGAGCCTGGAAGGAGCCAGCTACGGGGGAGGAGAGGTGGCAGGTGGTGGTTCCCAGGGCCCTGAGGGAGGCAGTTTTGAAGGCCTCCCACGGAACCGCCGGGGTGGGGCATTTTGGAGTTTCCAAAACCCTTCGGCGGCTCCGGCAGAGTTTCTACTGGGGGCAGCTCAGGAGGGATGTTGAGGACTTTTGCCGCCGGTGTGACCTCTGTGCAGCGCACAAGGGTCCCTCAGACCAGTCCCGGGCCCAGCTACAGCAGTTAGCAGTGGGAGCCCCGATGGAGAGAGTAGCAGTGGACGTGATGGGGCCTTTTCCACGCACAGACAGAGGAAATCGTTATGTCTTAGTTGCCATGGACTACTTCACAAAATGGCCGGAGGCATATGCCATACCCGACCAGGAGGCGGAGACGGTGGTCGACAGGCTGGTGGAGGGCATGTTTGCCAGGTTCGGGATGGCAGAAACCATTCACAGTGACCAGGGAAGGAACTTTGAGTCGGCTGTTTTCTCTGTCATGTGTGAGCGCTTAGGGATGCGAAAGACCCGGACAACACCGTTACACCCGCAGAGTGATGGGCTCGTCGAGCGCTTCAACAGGACCCTGGCGAAACAGCTGGCCATCCTCACTGCAGAGCACCAGCGTGATTGGGACATGCATCTCCCCCTTGTTTTGTTGGCGTATAGGTCCGCTGTGCAGGATTCCACCTTGTGTACGCCTGCCCTGCTCATGCTGGGGCGAGAGCTACGGACGCCAGCGGAGATGGCACTGGGGAGGCCTCCGGACGCTCCGGTAGTCGTACCGGGTCCGGAATACGCCAGGAGACTGCAGGACCGGCTGGAGTCGGCCCATGCTTTTGCCCGTGATCAGCTGGAGAAAGCGGGAATGAGACAGAAAAGGAATTATGACTTGAGGGTAAAAGGGAAAGACTTCAGGGCCGGTGACCTTGTGTGGGTGTACAGCCCGAGGAGGAAGAAAGGCCGGTGCCCTAAGCTGGACTGCCACTGGGTGGGGCCTTGTGTAGTGGTAGAGAAGCTGGGGGAAGTGGTGTACAGGGTTCAGCTGCCGACTAGGGGGAGACGAGTGGCCCTTCATAGAGACAGGCTGGCTCCATATAAGGGTGATGTGCGCCCGGTCCAGTCGACCCCCCTGAGAAATGAAACAGCCACAGCCCCAGACTCACTGACTGTGCCCCCTTCTACTGCCCCACAGCTTCCTCCACTTTTGCACCCCATCCCAGATCAAAAGCAGGGTGCTGCAGGACAGCAGACACAGCCCCAAGTGTCGTCTACAAGGGGGCTGCAGAGGCAGAGAAGACCCCCAGGTCACCTCAGAGACTTTGTACGGGATCCCTCGGGGCGAGGGATTTAGTGAGGGGGGGCAATGTAGCGATTCTCTTAGTTAGAGAGCGTGTTGATGTTGTGGGATTTCGGACTGTTCGGGAGGTTCGTGAAGGCAGCATGGAGAGAGAGAAAAGACCGAGAGCTTGCCTGTGTGTGTGTGTTGCTGTTCCGTTGTTGTAGTTGTGGTTGGCGTGGCTGTGGCCTACAGCAGCCGTTTTTCTGCTATTAAAGACGACCTTTGTTGTGAACATCGCCGACTGTGGAAGTGTGTTTACAACGTTACAATATACAACCTGTGGTATGAACCCTAACCACTTGGCTGATGGGCCTTTCCCAGTTTACCTTGAAACTACAGGTGTGTTTTGAGGAAGCTGAGTATCACAGTTCCTCTGAAAGCAAAACATGAAGTGAGGCATGGCAGCTGCTGTTCTCTTTTTAAAGTTTTGATTTAGTCAGGCTTTGAAGAACTAAACTCCCTATTAAAATGCACGAAGCTCTACAGGAAGAAAACACATTCATCCTTATATGGAAAAGGAAGAACTACAAACTACAAACACCAATACACCATTTACAGTTTTCCCAGCCTCTAAATAATGTCATGAACATTAACGTTTTCTGCCTGGGGCTGATTTTGGGTGATAGGTGGGGTACATTTAATCAAACACACACACACACACACACACACACACCAGCACTCTCACATTTACAACCCCCACCCACACACCCACCCACTGTGTGGTTGTGTAATGTCAGATTTCATGCACCAGCTTTCACATGACACTGGTTACAACTTGTTCAGATACATTGATTAGTACGTTCAACTGCTTCCTTATTTCAAAAGGGTTCACCACAGCAGACAAATGCACTTGTATGATAATACATAATTTAATGCCAATGTCAATTTTATTTCTACAGCACATTTAAAAGCAACAAGATTGATCAAAGTGCTTTACAAGTTTAAAACAGACAAAATGAAACCACAGACCAATAAAGTCTATCAGATGGTGACAATGGGTTTATTTTACAGTATAAGACAACAAAGTCAACACAATATAAAACACGATGGAGCAGGATGAATTATAAGGTGCAATAAAGCCAAAATGTAATGTTGCCATATGTGTACACAGGGTTAATTCAAATACTGCTCAAGAACTAAAGAGTAACAATATGAAAGTCCTTTGAGAGTAAAAATGTGTTAGCTCTGTACTGAGAATCACACTCCAAAAATAGGCGTCTAAAAGCGCTTTCAACACCTCAGCAATGTTTTCCAGTATTAACAAACAGAAGTCTTGACAAAGACGGGCTCAGTTTGCAGAAATGCAAATCTCATGGCCTGAGGTAGTACACATAACAGGAAATTTTTAAAGTGCAAAATGTATATTCTGCTAGAATTTCACATTACAGGAAACAGATGTAAGGCACAGTGCAGTGAAGTACCTGACCCGTCACAGACTTCCTTGGTTTGACAAATATAATTACAGAATGCAGTCTTTAAATTATGAAAAAAAAGAAGCTATCCAAACCTACTTGGCACCATGTGACACCCCCCCACCACCACCACCACCAAGTGCAATGAAGCTTCAACAGAGTTATAAAAGGTTTCGGGAGAAAAAAAAAACAGGAACAGGAAAAACAGGAACATTTAAAAAGTTATCAAAAGTGAAAAGTCTATTTTATAAAAATGTATTACTGTAATAACTGAAACTGAAAGACATTATGTAGATGGAGTACATTTACAGAGCACTAAAAACATTTATTTTATGTGCTTCATTTAACTTTTCACACTCACTAATTTATTCTGCACCCACAATAGTTTTTAACTCTCTCTGACACAGATCGATACATCAGTGGCAATTTTGGATTCAGTCTCTCTCCAAAACTGAAACCTGTGAAACCTTTGTGAAGAACTAACAGGACAAACTCATAATCAGAACCACCATTAGACCAACCCAGATCATTGGCTTTGACTGTCCACCCGCTGCCTTGTTCTCCAGCTGTAGTTGGTACTTTGCCACTACTTTCCTGTAACCCTTCTCCTCTGATATACACTCATGAATTCCCTCATGCTCACCGTTCACGCTGTCGATCAGATAAAGGCATTCATTCCCTTTCAAGATGCAGGATGTGGAGTTTTCAAGGTGCCACCAAGTGTACTGAGCATGATGGGACAGCATTGGGCATCGCAGGAAATGCTTTGAGTGAAGTCTGACAGTGACTGCATTTTTGTCTGGACTTGGATTGCTATACAACGCTGTGGAAAGAACACAAGAGGGCCATTTCAGCTGGGTGTGTGTTTGTTTAGTCTATTTACTGGAGTGTAGCAAGCTTCCTGATGAATGACTGGAACCAGTTTCCTCACTTGAGGTGATCACAGCATGACGAAGGGCATTAAAACAAATGGCAGATACACCATACAAATCATCACTGTCCACATTTTGCAAAACTGACACTGTATCTAACTTTCATTTATTCTACACTGCAATAACTCATATAATTGTTATTATTTCAGTGTTTAGGTGTTTAAGGTGTTTCTGGCGTTAATTATAGAATATAACACAAAGAAAGAACTTCTCTTTCATTTTAATGAGGAAGTTGGTCATTTGTGAGAGACTGACGCATTTGTAGAGTAACAGCATAAAGAAGTATATCACCTGCATATAATCACATAAAGATTGCTAATAGAGTGTAAATTATTACATTTTGATGATAAAATTATATGTTAGGGGAACAAATTGAAAGACTGCAGAACAAAAGTATTTTTAGCATCTCAGATAAACATGATCTGAAGCTGAGATTAAAACTGAAGCACAGCATTTGACCAGAGAGCAGCCTAACACCACTGATAACACTGATGAAGACACTTGTGGCATACATACTTGTGATACTTGTGGAGGACCCTATAGAGGACCCTACTTTCATGTTCCCCAAATCATCTGACACATTGCAAGACAGGATGCATCTAGAACACTGCGTAAAGGTTATGTTGTCCGGAGTGCATACCTATGATCTTGCACAGAGAGGAGTACAATCTGTCCACACAGATGGGTGGGTGATAGGCATTTTGTGCAGAATTTACAGTTTGCATCAATTTGCTTGAAGGTTCATGGATTAAATAACCTGTGTAGGTTTTCTGAAATATGCCAACTATATGTGATGAACTTAAGAATTCGATGTGTGTGTGTGTATTAATACTGTTTTGGAGGGGTTTGATAGTAGCGTGCAGACTGAATTTGTGTTGTTGCTGTTTTTGTTTTTTCTTTTTTGAGGAAGCAGCATCATGGTTACAAAGGAAACCACAGATAAAGCAAGAGCAGAGCAGCGGTATACGCTCTTTGCTCATGCATCTAGGCTGTCTTCCTCCCTTAAAGTGAATTATGTACAAGTGTATTATGCTTGTTTCCAGCTACATATTTTTGCATTGACTCCTCTAGAGTAGCTTTGCAGAATTCACAATATAGAACAAATGTAAGACAAACAATCCGTATCTATCGTTTACTTATCCTTATCCTTCAGTCCATTCTGTATTTGAAACAAGTCACCTTAGCTGCTTTTTCCTGTAAGGCCATTCTCTACCCAGGGAAGTAAAGTATGTTAAGTTATTTTTACTTTGGTTATTTTTTTACCAATGATTTACAGAAATGCAAATTCTGTTATGGCACCATATATTTCTTTATCTAGTCAGTTTTATACCAGTCCAGAGAGAGGCTGAACTGAAGGGCTGCATTGCTGCTTAGTACGTGTTAAATAAGGATTATTTTGAACAGCAAGTCATGCAAATCTACTCCAGTAGAACCAGAGATTAAACATATTTAACTGGAAATGACTTTAATAGGTATACAGCTTACTCATTCATATAGGAAGCAGAACTCCCCAGGACCACAGCAAAAAGGAGGCTTTTACTAATGCGCTCAGTGGTTATTCAACCTTCGATTGTTAAGACATATGAATAAACAATAATACATATGTATTTTATGATAAAGCCAATAGTGTTATTCTTAAATATCTGATAAATATATGAACAGTTATAGACAGTTACTGATAGCACTAATGTACCACTGGGGGTAAGCACAGAGCTTTTCCTCTGCAGTGCAGGGTCTTCACCTTGAAGTGTCCCGAGACTACTATTGTTGTGAGTTGGCACCTTATAATAAAGTAAAAATGAAATCAATTTACCTTCTGCAGAGGGTTTTTCGCAGATGGAAACATCCCCAGTGACCGCATCATGCCACATCTCCCTGCAAAAGATAATGTGTGTCAAAACGAGGCAGTATGGAACTTTTACCCTTAACAGCACATTTAAGAAACTAACAGGAACCCACAGGACGTTTAGACCTCCCAAGTGTGCATGTTGTTCTCTAACTGAAACATCTTTGATTGGAAAACATAATTTTTGGTGGTAACAAGTATTTTTGCCTTATTACAATACTCTTTGACTGTGCCTGGGTATTTTAGGAAACAAAAAAGGAGTCTACACAAATCAAAAGAAAAATGTGGAATGACTCAGTAACCGCAGCCATACAGTACAGTCCCCAGCCACAAATTTGTTACAAGGGGGGATTCCACATTTGCATGGTTTGGAGGTTTTATGGATTTTACTATTACTAACTTGAATTTGTTACCCTTGGCTTCACTGATAAAAGAGGCATTTACTGCCCCACCTTCAGTTATCTTAGTTTTTCAGCCCTCCCCGTGTGTGAGCAAAGTATGACTGATGTTGATGCCATTTCCTCCCATGTATGGCAGCGACATAATTTGACCTTTGATAAAGTTTTATGGTGAATCATTTCCCCTTCAGTCACTTTCTTAGTTATATACTGTACTGTAATGTGCATTTTGTGACATCTAACTAAAAATGTTACGTACACAGAAGATTACGTTTTTTCCACCAAAATTTCTGTACCATTACCAAAGGGGATTAAAGTAAAATAAAACAAAAATCCTCAGCGGTTAGTCATCTCCCACATAAAAAGAAAAAAAAAACCCAAACCTGTACTTTATATGCTGCGTGGGTGTGTTTCCACATGTTGGTTGAGGTAAGTGCTGAAACTGTTCATTGTGAAATCTAATTCAAGCTCCATGACTGACCCTCTTTTCTTGTAACATTTCTTCCCATTTACAGGTAAACAAGGCCTCCATTTTCAGAGGCAATGTTTATCATAAAGTCAAGTTTCTGTGAAATAAAACTGGAACTGCAAAGTGAGAATTTAATGGTAATAAAAATTCCAGCACACATGATCCTGTTCTATATAGCTCATCTGTATGGATCTATGTTTACAGAAATTCCACACTACAAGAGGAAAATTATCAGGAAAGTACAAATAAACACATCTAATTAGAATGGGGACGTTTTCTCGTTAAGGTGCTCCTTTATTATCAGACTAACTTTAAAAACCTAATTTCTATGGTGGCCCTGAGAAGTCAAACGTACCGCAACTTAAGAAAACACCAACAAATAGGAAAACGCTGCAAAGGCATGCAGCCTCACAACACACAATGAAACAGAAAATGCCAAAGTGATGAGATCAGAGTACAGAGCTAATAGCAAACATGTATCCACAGTATTATATGAATTATGCGGTTAAAACACACACTATCTGAATCATTTTCTCTCTCACAACACTGACGAATCCTCCGCTTCTTTTAAGCGTGTCTCCTTCCCCATCCATTGGTTTCTGTTTCATTCACAACTGTTCAGTCACCTTTTTCTCCCCCCAGAAACACTCCTGCTTTGTTTTGTGTGTGTTTGCATCATTTCTACTTGCTGGTGTTTTCTTTTGTTGCAGTGCATTTGACCTCTCAGGGCCACTGTACATTTCCTCAGTAGTTTACAGATTATACTTTAAAAAAAACAAACATTTCCTGATAACAGCTGCTGAATATGAAAAATAAATCAAACATTTTAGGATGTATCAACCTTTTTCCTAATAGTGGCAGCTCTTAATAATGAGACTAACAATAACAACATTAATAGCAGTGAGCTCTGGATCCAGGTACTCAGTTCCTGCAAGCTGTGGGGGGGAACTGTGCTTGTTTTAACAAGTCTGCTTTTGTGTGTGCTGACAGGTTTATATAGCCGCAACACACTGGAGGGTCTGCAAGCATCTGCAGGAAACCGTGCACTGATGAAATCTGCATTGCTCATACTAAAATTGACACATACAACCACAGAAACACAGAGTGACTTTACTCTCATAGCTCAGTTACTGCATGGTTGCCAAACCCATAATGCAAAGATATGACACAGTATCCTGTACTAGACTAAAGCTGAGACATGGATTTTAATTACATTACGTTTGTATTGTAAATACATTGTGGTTTGTTGGTTCAAGCTGCCTTTAGAATATGAGAATAAGTCACAGATGAGTGTTATCAATTTTGTTTCTGTCTAGTTTGTCATCTCTGCACTGTGTCTGCATGTGAATCAGAACCGTCATGCTCCTGATTCATAGTTAGTGGCCCTTTTAAAGTGCCAAGAGTTTGCTGTTATATTTTTTGTCATTTCTCTAAGCTGGTCTTTTCTCTTCACTTTCACATTAACCCAGCTCCCTGATCCTGTTTCTAATAAAGGTTTTTCCTGACAAAAGGAATTTTTTTCCCCCTTCCTGCTGTTAAGCGCTCATAGGGGATTGCTGGTCTTCCATTTGTAATTTGTAGGATCTATAAAATGTATTAAAATTACAATTGTTGTGAACTGGCACTATTAAAAACTAGCCCAGTGTGCTATTTAATGTATGCATAATTTAAAATATCTACTTGATTATTTAATATTTTGACCTTTAAACATTCATAAAGCCTCACACCTGTTGGCTGACCTGTGAAATGAAGGCCATTGTGGTTTTGTTTACCAGATAATTGGGGCTTGATGAAAGCAGCACAGCTGTACTGTAGCTCAGGGTCAACGAGTGTTGCGCACACCTTTGTTGTAAGTGTGCCTTTGTACCATCAGGTGGCACAACAACAGTGACGTTCAGGAAGCTCTTGCATAATTAAATAAACACTACGGCGTCTGCTGGGATGAACTTATAGTGTCTGAGGTCTTACTTTGTCTCAGGGGTGCAGTGGCTGCCGTTCCAGCCGCAGTAAGGATCTCTGGATAAGATGCAGTCCTGGCAGGTGTTTCCGTAATGGTCACAGTTTTTCGCATCAAGCTGGACCAGTTCACTGTCACTGGTCACATACAGCTTTTTCTGTAATGGCACAGTTGCTTCTCTTTAGTTCACTAAAAACATTTATGAGTAAAGCATCAACACTCCCACCTTTGTGGTTTGATGGGGGCAATAGTTATGTAGGCATCATTATTACTCACAGAGGCAGGATGGAGGATGAAGCTGAGGACGTGTTCTTTGTGCTCGAATGGTTGATACTCAGCGATGACATAGGTGTGACTTTCATTCTGCAGTACTTTATGGATTCTTCCATCCTCTATGGAAAGCCACAAAATGGAGAAGGGGTGATGACTAACCTGTCTGAACCCACCTGACCCCACCTCAGCCACCCCACTCTCTCAGGTTCTGTTCTTTAGAGCTTGGATAAACCCATCACAGAAATTTGTTAATAAGTGATTGGCTGTGATCGCAACACTTGACTGTCATTTGACTCGTCACATCTGTTAATAGTCTCATAGTCATATTTAGAAAAGGCGAACTTTGCAGTCACCAAGTATAAAGAGTGTGCAGTGACACACGATAGTTCCACATGCAGTTTTATTTTTAGGGAAATTGCAGTAAATTGTAGACCCAATGCCTGCTTATATAAAAGAAAAAGAAAAAGAGGAAGGCAGTTTTGATAGTAAAATCATACTGTAGCACGCCTGTACTTCTGCTGTGCTATTTAGAGTCAAAGATCACATTAGTGTAAAGATGCTAGCTGGTGTTATCACAGGAAACTTCAGTGTTTGTGATTTTGGGGATCACATCACCCACCTGCTTTTTGCCCTTTAATAAACCATTCTCCCTCTTTATAAGCTACTCACTCTGTTCTGATGTGTGCCTTATTGTTCTAACCATATACTAGTAATAAGTGTTTAACTATCAGAGTCTGTCTCAGCTCATCTCCAAATGTACACAGTACAGCACATTCTTCTTAACATTTAGTGTTTTCTTATTCAGTTTTTTCTTTTACTCACCTAAAGATAAGAAGATAACAGTGCTGTTAATGCTTCTCTTGCTTGGTGAACTATCAACACGGATGTGAGTGTACGTGTGGCGATTAAAGTGAAGAAGGCCAGAGCCGCCCAGAGGCTGAACCGACTGCTCCATCTCTGAAGTCTGAGCGATCTTCTTCAGGATGTCCACTGGTATCTTGGTGCTGTCAGGAGCACACTGAAGACAAAAAAGTGCGTAACTTAGAAGAACAGTCACCAGCCCCACCTTACCCCTTTACTATAATAATGCTGGCAGATTAACTATTTAAAATTCAAAAGCTATTCTAAGCTTAGCGAGTTGACAGAATATCCTGTCTCTAGTTTCCAGTTTACTTGTTTTAAACAAAACTCAAATACATTTGAGTTATTTGGCATGTTAATGAGACCTGTGTTTACCTTAAAGCTAAAACATGTCAAGAAAAAGACTAAACAATTTGTGCACTGCAGGAAATGCAGGAATCTTTCTGTGATAACACTAGCTACATTTTAGACTTCTGACCCTTTAAATGTCTCATACCCTCCTTGGAACATCTAGTTGGTCTCTTGCGTGGTTTTTGAAGGTGGAGTTTGTGAAGATTTTGCTGATGTCTTCTATTGTGTAGACGCAAACAGCACTCATTCCCCTGCACAGAGACACATGGTCAGCAGGTTGGTCTGAGACAGCTGCAGCAAAATGACTGAACTAGACTAAGGGTCAAAGAAGTGCAGAAAAAGCAGCTGACCACACAGACTGACAAAAAGGAAACAGGACGAGAGCTTGGCTTAAAAAACACAGAGGGCACAGACACAAGTGCCACCTGTTCAAACAAATCGAATTAGATCATAAAACCACTGCGAAGATGGCCATTTTGTTTTCTATTCCCATTTACAGATGATGGTGTTTTGTGTAAACAACCATCTGTAGATTCCCAGTCAGGCAGCCAAGTCATTCTGGTTTTAACATTTTATCACTGTGGGTGGCTTTATTCATGTGATCCTGAACCAGTAAGGAGCACATGATTCAGTTACACAAATACTGAGTCATAAAAACAAAATGGTTATAATTGTATTAACTATTATTTTATCATTTAAATATAACACAATAATGCGAATAATATTCATATAATAATATATAGTAACTATGCTAAAGTTGCAGCATCAAAATCAATAATAATAGAGTTCTACCATTCGTTTCTAAAGAGTGCGTAGATCTTAGTATCCTGCCATCGCTCTGCATGCACAGTGGCCACATCTACGAGCTCAGAGTAATACTGTCCTCTCTCAGGGTCTCCACAGAAGAGCCTGGCACTCATCTGGGATGTCCAGATAAACTGCAGGTTGTTCTTAGAACCACCAACATCTGTCTGTAAGCAATACACAGCTGATCAATCATTCCTGATCGGCACTTATTCAGTTCAAACTTCCCATTCATTCTGACCTTACCATGCAAACCTGAGTCACAAAGGGGAGCCACAATTTACTGTACAGTCCACGGTCTTTGTTTTTCTCCTTATAGAAGCCATAAACTCTGCTCTGGGAGGGATCCTCTTTGCGTCTGCTGAGCACCAAACCTACATAATACTGCTCTAAATATTGAAAAACAAAATGATTATTTGTCTCCACACATATATGGTGGTATGTCTCGCTCTTTCTTTATGCAAAGTACCTTTATGGTGGGCTGATGGCTGCACTCTTCCTTTCCCAAACTTGTGAATGCCAACATTATCTTGAGATCCAGAGTTTGTTATGTAGAGATCTGTACTTTGTTCAGATTCTGAAACAAACAGGTGCAAATTAATGTTTCAGAGGGATTTGCAAACAGGGAGGAACTGGTCCAATATCATAGTAATAAGCAGAAGAAGAAACCCTGAAATGATAGAATCATAGAAAAATGGGAATCTGAAAGCAGTCATTCATCAGCAGATTTATTAAGAAGTGTGTTTGAAAAACTCACCCACAAGGGCTGACGGTTCACCCTTCTTTATGATAAATCTGCTTATTCCATCTCTTAAACTCTTCATATTTTCAGAGGGAGCGCACAAGGGCGACTCTGTTAAGTCCTATAAATAAATAAATAAATAACAGTACATCTTAAAGTATCCCCAGCACAGGAGGCATACATGCACACCCAGCACCCAGTATCTAACAGATGATGTGGCTAATATCAACAAAGACCACTGCTAACATTGTTAGTTAGTGGTGGTATTATATATCAGCTCTCAGTCAAACTTAAACTGCAGTGTCCTACCGTGTTACAGCAAACTGTTTCCCTGTCATTGGTTCCACAAACAAACAGCTGGTTAGTGTCTTCCCTCGGGTGGACCAAAGTGATGTTATAGCTGCAATCCTAAATGACAACAAGAATATTGTTTGTTATATTTCTTGAATGATCAATCAAATGTGGCAAACTAACTTTGGTTTGTTTTGCTTACCTGTTCACTGTGTTCACCGTTGCATTCCTTCCACCGCATAACTATATGATTCTGTGACTATACATAATGCAGGATCATTACTTTCCCAGACATTAATATGAAGATGGAGTTATTTCAGTGCACTCAGTACAGTAGTTTATTGTGGTTATACAGCTTTTACCTTCTCACTGTTTTGAAAGTTGTAGGTATTCAGGTCTGTTTGTCCAGCAGCTAAAACTGTGTCCGGCTGCCCTTCTAGAAGAATCTGTACAGGTGGCTTGTCCTGAAGATTGAACCTTTTCATTTTTGTTTCTAAAATAAATTTAAAAAATGCATATTGAATGATAAATAGCCTATGATGTAGCATAGAGCACAGCACAGGGACAAAATGTTACTGTACACATCCTGTTCATACAGTACACATTTAAAACCTGATGGAGTCCTGAGCTGATAGTGTCTGTCAGCTGTTCCACTACTTTGGTTCAGCCTGAGTGAATGAAGAGAATGTTTCAAGCAATGATTATTTTGCAATTTGTTTTTGTAATAGGAAACGCTCATATGTACTAAAAGTACACAAAAGCAGATGTGTTTACGTAAACTAGATTGCGCTGACCTGAGGTTTATCAGCTAGGATCTAAAAGGCTGAATGAAGCAAACATATTTTGTTCCCTTGTTACCGTCAACATGAAGGTCACACTGCTTCTTGAAACTGTGTTAACAGAGATTCCTGGAAGCAGAAAAATAAAAACTGTCCTCTGCATTTCTCAGATTATTACTATTACTGATAAGTATATTTATTTATTGGGATATTTATCCTTAGTTGTGTAAATATCACTTAAACAGATGCGTACAAAGTGTTCTATTCTATTATATTCTAATTACATTGATAACCTAGACTAAACCACACACCCTTGAAACTGGAGCAGCTAAATAAAATTCAGCCTAAATGTAAAAATGTGGTCAAAGAGTCAGTGATGAAGTCCCTCTTTCCCCGATTGAAACCTTATTAAAAAGTCTTTACTGTTTTACTTATTAATGCCTTACATACATCTTCTTTTATCCGTTATTTAACCAGTAAATCTCTTTTTCATGGGACACTTAGCCAAGAAAGCACACCGTTACAAGCTTACAAAAATATTAATAAATAACTGCACAAAATATTGGAAATAAGACTAAACGAAGAACATCATCAAGGTTCAGCTTAGGAATAAAAACTGCGCTCTACAGTTAATAATATTCCCTACCTTTTACTGTGAGTATCATCCTCGGAGAACCCTCAGCGGTCCCCACAGAATGATCACAGAGGTATAAAAGTAACAAACATGCCGCTAATGAGAGCCTCATCTTCCTGACAGACACGATCTTCGAACCTGGATCCAGTTGTCCAAAAAACGTATTTTCCTAATTACTTGTCTTTCAAGTCGATGGAAAACATCACGAGGTCGAAGAGAATTATATTCGGGATAAAGAGGTACTACACACACGGGCTGTAGTTTTTAAGTTCAATTCGTGTAGCACCGCCCATCGCTTACAGGAGCATCAGCATGTTCTTTTCTTTCTATTCTGAATGCCGCCAGTAATGCTCGTCTTCATTCACGATTCACTTCTTTTCACTTGACAAGTGTCTAATTTACCTGCAAAACATTTGGAAGAAACAAAACAAACAAACAAACAAAAAAAAAACAAGCAAAATTTAATAATTCTGAACTATAAAATTGTTTCTAAAATAAATGACAATTCCTATTCTACCGAACAAAGTCAATTGAATATAATATGATATTGAAAATTCATAAAGAATCATTCTTGACAGCTGACAAAATTCTCACCGGGTTCCTTTTCAGGGTCTCAAACTAAAGGACTAAACTTTCAAATTAAAGGACGATTCTGCTCAAAACGAAAACAAGATCCCAGGAATATCAAAAATTCAGCCTTGAAAGTTGGCATGAAATTCTCCAGCAGATTCCTGTGGACCGCGGCTCACAGACGGCGGCTCACCTGCCCGCGGTCGGAGACGAGGAAGAGACAGGACACAACAGGTGTTTAACAAAATGGCACAGCCGCATCATTTATAGTTTTGTTATAGCCCACCTACAGCTGCGTTTTATGAGCTACAGTGTAACAGTGCTCACAGCATGTTTTACATTTAGATCCATGAAAAACTGCTATAATGGAGATTTTTTCATTTGATGGACAGATGCTTGCTCTGGGTGGGCGAGGCTTACATGGACAAGCCTAGGGATGGCTCTCGACATGCCTCCAGAGGGAAGCAAGGAGACGCACTACCATAAAGGAAAGTCTGTCGTCTAGAGTGGAGATCGAGCTAGGGGCTTTTCAACAAACCACTCCACCAACACACTGCATGCAGTTAATGTAGAAATGCCTTAAATATGTGTTCTTTCTCATGGCCACCGCGGAGTGACTCCTCTGGCTGTAGAAAAAAAGTCCAATTGTCTAGAAGTCTGCAAGAATTAGTTCAAGCGCTCACTTGATATATGAGCCCAGGAAACACTAGTCTGTTTAGGCTCTCAGTCACTAATTTGTATATTATGGTCTCCGTTAGTCCAACAGGAGGATGGAGCGGGGGAGGGGATGATGATGAGTCTGACCTGTCCCTCACCTGTACTTCAAGACACGATGGGCGGAGCAAAACGCTCAGCTCAAGACTTCACAGAGACCTCAGTAACCGATCGATAACATCAACGTGACTATGTTCATATTATATGTGTATATGAAATGATATAAACATAAACATCATATTTAGGGCCCGAGCACGAACTGTGCGAAGGCCCTATTGTAATTGCTTCGTTTATTAGGGCCCGAGCACGAACTGTGCGAAGGCCCTATTGTAATTGCTTCGTTTATTATTATTATTATTTTTTTTTTTTTTTTTTTTTTTTTTTTTTTTTTATTATTCAGGCAAATGAATTGGCTTTTTGGGGGCTTTATCATATTCAAAAACTCATGAAACTTTGCACATGCGTCACACCTGGTGAAAATTTAAGTATTTTAATGGGCTCGGGCAAGGGCGCGCCCAAATGGCTCGCTAGCGCCCCCTAAACTGGAGCCCCACCGCTGTGTTTCACGTACATGAATGAAACTTCATACACATGTATATCATGTCCAGGCGCACAAAAAATCCTCTTGGAGCCATGCCCTAAACCCAACAGGAAGTCCGCTATTTTGAATTAATTATGCAAATTTGGCGATTTGCAGCCCTCACACTTTTTCTAATAACTCAGAGGTTTTAGACGTTATCATCTTCATATTTGGTTTGTCTAACCTACACCCCCAGGGGAATCTAAATCTCGAAAATGGTGAGTTTTTGCCAAGGGGGAGGGGTCCTTATGCCCCTTTGAACTTTGATCATTCGCCATGAAATTTTGATTGCCTCTCATTCATACCTACATGATCCAATGTGCATCAAACTTCTCCAGTAGGATGAGGGTGCCCCCCTGAACACATACATATGACAATATTTAATATCAGTCGCAGCGCCACCTAGTGGGAACAGGAAATGTCATATTTTACACTTGGAGGTCCAGCTCCAAGGTGGTTTAGCAGAACCATCTCAAATTTCACCTGGAAAGCCTTAAGAAGTTGGACTTACTGTGTTTTCAAAACTGTGACTTTTTGACAAAAGGGCGTGACCCTTATGGGACGGCAAAGTTTGATGATTCGCCATGAACACAAAAATGGCTGTAACTCAAAGCCAACTTGCCCAATCTGGCTCAAACTTCAGTGGTGTGATAAGCATGCTACCCTGAACACACTCATATGCATAAAGTCCATAAACGGTAGAGCGCCGCCTAGTGGCAGCTCGGAATATCTTAAAATAGCAAGTTTTTTGAGTAGCCCCGGAGCTACGTTTTATCTACATGTATGAAAATGTACAGGCTCATGTAACATCCTAAGACGTACAAAAAGTCTCTTGGACCCATACCCCAAACCCTACAGGAAGTCGGCCATCTTCAATTGAAGGTGTCAATTTTTGCCATTTCCACGCCTGCTATTTGAACGAACTCGTCCTAGGGCATTTCACCCACTGACACCAAATTGGCTCCAGATCATCTACACAAGTAGCCCATCAAATATTGTGGAAATCTTTACAAAATATTAAACGGCCTTGTCACACCAGGCCATTAAATTTGGCCTTTGTTTTTCTCCCTCACCACCAAAATTGTTTGTGCACTTGTTCGCACATGCTTTGTTTGATCAGGCTGAAAATTTAATCACTCATGTACACACCCAGGCTGAATCCATAACTACAGATTCAAGACTGTAGGCGCAATAGCGCCCCCTACAGAAGCAAATGAAAATTTGTATGACCGTCCACAGAATTAGTTTTGCTCTGAAATACATGAAATATCTTTCACCATTCCTTACAAAATCCTCATCTATTTGATAAGCCTCCTGCCCTGAACACATTGATATGCATAAAGTCCATAAACGTTAGAGCGCCCCCTACTGGCAGCTTTAAATATCATAATATACCATGTTTTTTAGCTAGCCCCTGAGTTACATTTTATCTACAGCTCTGAAATTTTGCACACTCATGTAACATCCTAAGACATACAAAAAAGTCTCTTGGAGCCATACTCCAAACCCTACAGGAAGTCCAGCATCTTCAATTGAAAGTGTCAATTTTTGCCATTTTCAGGCCTGCTATTTGAATGAACTCCTCCTAGGGCATTTCACCCAGTGAGACCAAATTGGCTCCACATCATCTAGACAAACAGCCCATCAAAAAAGTCAATCAGACCCATGCCCTATTTTGCATGCTGGAGCCGTGACCACACCCCCAAATATTCCATTGCGTCTATGCCGAGAGCAAAAGATACCTTTTCCTATAAAAGAATTCAACTTTCTAGAGACCCATCACGATCACAAAACCTCCGAGTGCGGCACGGGTCGACGAGCGCCACAGGTCGACGCGCGCGGAGTGCGAGGGCCCGATATCACCGCTTGCGGTTTTAATTAGGGCCCGAGCACGAACTGTGCGAAGGCCCTATTGTAATTGCTTCGTTTATTATTATTATTTTTTTTTTTTTTTTATTATTATTATTATTATTATTCAGGCAAATGAATTGGCTTTTTGGGGGCTTTATCATATTCAAAAACTCATGAAACTTTGCACATGCGTCACACCTGGTGAAAATTTAAGTATTTTAATGGGCTCGGGCAAGGGCGCGCCCAAATGGCTCGCTAGCGCCCCCTAAACTGGAGCCCCACCGCTGTGTTTCACGTACATGAATGAAACTTCATACACATGTATATCATGTCCAGGCGCACAAAAAATCCTCTTGGAGCCATGCCCTAAACCCAACAGGAAGTCCGCCATTTTGAATTAATTATGCAAATTTGGCGATTTGCAGCCCTCACACTTTTTCTAATAACTCAGAGGTTTTAGACGTTATCATCTTCATATTTGGTTTGTCTAACCTACACCCCCAGGGGAATCTAAATCTCGAAAATGGTGAGTTTTTGCCAAGGGGGAGGGGTCCTTATGCCCCTTTGAACTTTGATCATTCGCCATGAAAATTTGATTGCCTCTCATTCATACCTACATGATCCAATGTGCATCAAACTTCTCCAGTAGGATGAGGGTGCCCCCCTGAACACATACATATGACAATATTTAATATCAGTCGCAGCGCCACCTAGTGGGAACAGGAAATGTCATATTTTACACTTGGAGGTCCAGCTCCAAGGTGGTTTAGCAGAACCATCTCAAATTTCACCTGGAAAGCCTTAAGAACTTGGACTTACTGTGTTTTTAAAACTGTGACTTTTTGACAAAAGGGCGTGACCCTTATGGGACGGCAAAGTTCGATGATTCGCCATGAACACAAAAATGGCTGTAACTCAAAGCCAACTTGCCCAATCTGGCTCAAACTTCAGTGGTGTGATAAGCATGCTGCCCTGAACACATTCATATGCATAAAGTCCATAAACGTTAGAGCGCCGCCTAGTGGCAGCTCGGAATATCTTAAAATAGCATGTTTTTTGAGTAGCCCCGGAGCTACGTTTTATCTACATGTATGAAAATGTACAGGCTCATGTAACATCCTAAGACGTACAAAAAAGTCTCTTGGACCCCTACCCCAAACCCTACAGGAAGTCGGCCATCTTCAATTGAAGGTGTCAATTTTTGCGATTTCCACGCCTGCTATTTGAACGAACTCGTCCTAGGGCATTTCACCCACTGACACCAAATTGGCTCCAGATCATCTACACAAGTAGCCCATCAATTATTGTGGAAATCTTTAAAAAATATTAAACGGCCTTGTCACACCAGCCCATTAAATTTGGCCTTCGTTTTTCTCCCTCACCACCAAAATTTTTTGTGCACTTGTTCGCACATGCTTTGTCTGATCAGGCTGAAAATTTAATCACTCATGTACACACCCAGGCTGAATCCATAACTACAGATTCAAGACTGTAGGCGCAATAGCGCCCCCTACAGAAGCAAATGAAAATTTGTATGACCGTCCACAGAATTAGTTTTGCTCTGAAATACATGAAATATCTTTCACCATTCCTTACAAAATCCTCATCTATTTGATAAGCCTCCTGCCCTGAACACATTGACATGCATAAAGTCCATAAACGTTAGAGCGCCCCCTACTGGCAGCTTTAAATATCATAATATACCATGTTTTTTAGCTAGCCCCTGAGTTACATTTTATCTACAGCTCTGAAATTTTGCACACTCATGTAACATCCTAAGACATACAAAAAAGTCTCTTGGAGCCATACTCCAAACCCTACAGGAAGTCCAGCATCTTCAATTGAAAGTGTCAATTTTTGCCATTTTCAGGCCTGCTATTTGAATGAACTCCTCCTAGGGCATTTCACCCAGTGAGACCAAATTGGCTCCACATCATCTAGACAAACAGCCCATCAAAAAAGTCAATCAGACCCATGCCCTATTTTGCATGCTGGAGCCGTGACCACACCCCCAAATATTCCATTGCGTCTATGCCGAGAGCAAAAGATACCTTTTCCTATAAAAGAATTCAACTTTCTAGAGACCCATCACGATCACAAAACCTCCGAGTGCAGCACGGGTCGACGAGCGCCACAGGTCGACGCGCGCGGAGTGCGAGGGCCCGATATCACCGCTTGCGGTTTTAATTATTTTTATTTTTATTATTATTCAGGCAAATGAATTGGCTTTTTGGGGGCTTTATCATATTCAAAAACTCATGAAACTTTGCACATGCGTCACACCTGGTGAAAATTTAAGTATTTTAATGGGCTCGGGCAAGGGCGCGCCCAAATGGCTCGCTAGCGCCCCCTAAACTGGAGCCCCACCGCTGTGTTTCACGTACATGAATGAAACTTCATACACATGTATATCATGTCCAGGCGCACAAAAAATCCTCTTGGAGCCATGCCCTAAACCCAACAGGAAGTCAGCCATTTTGAATTAATTATGCAAATTTGGCGATTTGCAGCCCTCACACTTTTTCTAATAACTCAGAGGTTTTAGACGTTATCATCTTCATATTTGGTTTGTCTAACCTACACCCCCAGGGGAATCTAAATCTCGAAAATGGTGAGTTTTTGCCAAGGGGGAGGGGTCCTTATGCCCCTTTGAACTTTGATCATTCGCCATGAAATTTTGATTGCCTCTCATTCATACCTACATGATCCAATGTGCATCAAACTTCTCCAATAGGATGAGGGTGCCCCCCTGAACACATACATATGACAATATTTAATATCAGTCGCAGCGCCACCTAGTGGGAACAGGAAATGTCATATTTTACACTTGGAGGTCCAGCTCCAAGGTGGTTTAGCAGAACCATCTCAAATTTCACCTGGAAAGCCTTAAGAAGTTGGACTTACTGTGTTTTCAAAACTGTGAGTTTTTGACAAAAGGGCGTGACCCTTATGGGACGGCAAAGTTCGATGATTCGCCATGAACACAAAAATGGCTGTAACTCAAAGCCAACTTGCCCAATCTGGCTCAAACTTCAGTGGTGTGATAAGCACCCTGTCCTGAACACACTGATATGCATAAAGTCCATAAACGTTAGAGCGCCGCCTAGTGGCAGCTCGGAATATCTTAAAATAGCAAGTTTTTTGAGTAGCCCCGGAGCTACGTTTTATCTACATGTATGAAAATGTACATGCTCATGTAACATACTAAGACGTACAAAAAAGTCTCTTGGACCCATACCCCAAACCCTACAGGAAGTCGGCCATCTTCAATTGAAGGTGTCAATTTTTGCGATTTCCACGCCTGCTATTTGAACGAACTTGTCCTAGGGCATTTCACCCACTGACACCAAATTGGCTCCAGATCATCTACACAAGTAGCCCATCAAAAGTTATTCAGGGTTTTGTAGAATATTGAACGGTGTTGCCATGGCAACCCTCTGAATTTGGACTTTTTTCAATTTCAAATTCACAGAGATTCTACACATCAGCCCCTGGGCTGCGCTTTCTCTATGTACCTGAAAATGTGCCTGCTGATGTAAAATCCTAACATCTACAAAAAAGTCTCTTGGACCGATAGCCGAAACCCAACAGGAAGTCAGCCACGTTCACTTTAAAGTGTCATTTTTGCAGCATTTTTCGCCTTTTTCAGGCCTTTTTGCCTCAACTCCTCCTAGGGCATTTGACCCAGTGAGACCAAAATGGCTCCTGATCATCCACACAAGTAGCCCATCAAAAGATATTCATGGTTTTGTAGAATATTGAACGGTGTTGCCGTAGCAACCCTCTGAATTTGGACTTTTTTTCCATTTCAGGTCCAGATAGGTTCTAAACATCAGCCCCAGGGCAGTGCTTGGTCTGTGTACCTGAAATCGTGCATGCTGAAGTAACATCCTAAGATGTACAAAAAAGTCTCTTGGACCGATAGCCGAAATCCAACAGGAAGCCTGACATGTTCTAATTAAGGTGTCATTTTTGCAGCATTTGTCACATTTTTCAGGCCTGCTATTTGAATCATCTTCTACTACAGCTTTTCATCCAGTCACACCAAAATGGCTCCAGATCATCTACACAAGTAGCCCATCAAAAGATATTCATGGTTTTGTAGAATATTGAACGGTGTTGCCGTAGCAACCCTCTAAATGTGGGATTTTACTCATATACCACAGTGCACCAAATTGTTACATCTCTGACATACATTGTCCGATCTGCCTCAAACTTCACAGGCTTAATGGGAGGGTAAGGGAGACTGGACACACCCCTCTATCAGCTTTGTTTCACACTCATAACGCCACCTAGTGGCAACAGGAAATCAGTAGGACACTGATACTCATCATCCTATGGTCATTACAGTTTCATTGATGGCTGCAGGCATTACATAAAGCATTGTGACATATTAATTAGTGGGCACTCACCGACGCCACCTAGTGGAAGCGGGAGACGATCGACGCGAAGTACGGCTAGCCTGCTGAGCTGTCAGCAGCCGGGTGAGCCAGCTACTCTCTCGTCTGCGAGAACCTCCGAGCGCGGTTCGGCTGGAGCGTGCCACGGGGCGACGCGCGGCTTGGCTGGAGCGCGCCAGGGGTCGACGCGCGCCGGGTGCGAGGGCCCGCTCATCGCCGCTTGCGGCTTTAATTATTATTGCTTTCATTAAGCATTGTTCAGGGTACTTGGCTGATTTATCCTGCATAATGTAATAGTGCCACCCACAGCCGTGGTTTGTGGAAGGCAAGTGTCTGACATACAAACCACAGCTCCTGCATTTCGTGCTCCATCTGTTTAGTTTGTTTTCATCATTAGATGGTGGTGGATAAAAGTGGCGTTTTGTCTGCAGCACCTCCTCCTTCCCATTTATCAGCATTTCTGCATCAGTTAGATAATACAAAAAGTTTCCATGTGGTCCCTTGTTCGGAATGGACAAAATTATGTAGACTTTACCTGTCATGAAGGAATGATTTGTTATATTTATATATTATGACTGGAAATAGGCCAGTGGTACTGTAAATGCAGCTGCAGCATGCACTGAAGACTGATCAGAGCAGGTGGCTGAACCGAGTTTGACTCATGATATTCAGTGAATACAATGTAAAGGAGTTTTTCAGATAACTGCCATTTGAAATACATGGTTTCTATTTATTTAAATATTTGAATAATTTTGCTAATTAATCCTTAACGTGCCCGTTAGTGGTTTTCTTTGACCTTTGGTTGCTATCTGCACAGTAAACACTGATGGATTCCACCTCAGAGATCCGGCACTCATTACATCAATGCAGCAAGCATTACATCAGTGCCAGTATGGCTGATATATTTATTGTTGAATTTTCAAAGTGCATCATGTGATGAAATGATGGACAGTTTCTCTGATGCCAGTTCTTAAATGATTGATGACAGTGTTCCTGTCAGAACTGTTCATACACGTGGTCCACCTAAAGCATCTTGGAGAAATGGTGAAAAAGGTAAAGATAGCAATGCTATAAAGAGTACAAATTCTCAATAACTATAACAGCAACATCACCTTCCGCTGAAATAGTAACCTCTTAGCACAAGCAATATCTCAAAACGTCCACAAGAGGTCTCACTCTAGACCACAAATAAAGTCCACAGCACGTATTTTACATGGTTGCTAATAGCGTCATACAAAACCAGTTACAGGGATAGATGGTCTTTTTACAGATTATTAATGAGGCTGGATATAATCATTGTCAGTGAGTATGGATTATGGAGGACCAGGAGTGTCACACACATCGAAATAAAACATTTTGTGGCTTAATAATTAATAATAAAAACATGCATTAGTAAATTAATTCACAAATAAATATTTAAGTTATGTATTTAGACGTTAATAAAGAAATTCGTTATTTGATTATTTACTGGACAACAAAAAGAGGAATTATAAATTAATATCTCTAAATGAACTATTAATATTACTATTAATCCATTAAGAAATGCTTCAAATGGGTAATGGATTTACAGAAAAAAATTTGTATCTAATGTAATCTAATGAGCTGCATTGATGACATTAACTGCCGGATATCTGGAAACCTTTTAGAGATGAGATGGAAATATTGTTGTTGGTCCAAAAAGTCAGAAACTGTGTTTGTTTATCATCCCTTTCTCTGACACAGTGAGAAAGTCAGGAACCTTGTCATTATTTTGGACAGTGATCACAAGAGCTGCTTTCTAATACTTAAAAAAAATTCTTACCTCAGACTGACTTGGTCCATGCATTCACATCAAGCAGGCTGGACTGCTGTAGTGCTTCGTTTGCAGCGTTATCCAAATCATCAGTAGCTTGTTCAGCAGCCAGCAGCAGAATTAACTTTAAAATCCATAAAGCTCTCAGTGGTTTGGCCCCCAGTACATCTCTTACTTGCTCAGCGTCTACAACCCCATCAGACCTCTCAGGTCACCATGTGCAGATCTTTCAACTGTTCCCAGAATTAGATCTAAGTGTGCTGATGGTGCTTTCAGTCACCGTGGTCCTGGTCCTTGGAATGAACTACCTGCTGACCTGAGGTCAGTAACAACTGTGTGTACGTTCAAAAACGGACTTAAAACCTTTTTATTCTCACAAGCGTACACTTAATAACTTTGTGTGTGTGTGTTAAGTTTTATTTTGTTGTTTTTTTATTGCCTAAAGCATTGTAGACCTAATGATAGGGAAATTAAACTAAGTATTAATCTTTTATGTTAATCACATGTTTAATGCCTGCACTCTGTTCTGCAACATCTAGAGGGTCCTGGTAATTATGCAAGAGTTCTTTTTGTTGATTTCAGTTGAGCTTTTAATACCATTTTGCCACCCAGACTGGATGATAAGCTCCTTCATATGGGAGCTGAGCAATCACTGTGTCAGTGGGTATTGGACTTTTTAACAGACAGGGTTCGGGTGGTCAAATGTAAAAACCTCTGACCATCATCACGGGGACTCCTCAGGGGTGTGTTTTGTCTCCACTGCTGTTCTCGTTGTATACAAATGACTTTATTTCACACTGTCAGCCAGTTAAACTGTTCAAATTTGCAGATGACAGATGACTCTAGAGTGGTGGGTTTAGGGATGATGATTCAATGTACAAGACCCAAATTTCATCTCTGGTGGACTGGTGCAGCACAAATAATCTGGAACTGAATGTTTCAAAGACTATGGAAGTCATTGTGGACTTTTCCCGCAAACACAAAGATCACCTTCCCCTGGTCATCAACAACACAGAGGTGCAGAGAGCGGACAGCAACAAATTCCTAGGTGTTAACATCTCATCCACCTTGAAATGGAAGAACGACACCAGATCTGTTTAAAAGAAATCCCATCAGAAACTGGTCTTCTTAAAACAGTTAAAAAAGTGTGGTGTGTCCAGCAGAGGTTTGTTACAGTTTCATCGAGCAGCTGTGGAGAGCATCCTTACTTTTGTCATAACTGATTTGGGAGTGTGACTCACATGGTGGTGCATGTTGCATCCAAAATTACTCCCAGATAGCAAAATGACTCCGCCCCCGATGTGCCACTGACTCCGTAACGGACCCGCAAAACCGGTCCGTATCGGAGTCCACTTGCACAGCGGGACGGATCAGTAACGGATCAGGATCACGGTTGAGGAACAGATCAGGACCGGATACAAATCGGACCCGTCCACGTTTCAGGTTATCCAAAACGGATCCTTTACGGAGCCGTCTGTGGAAAAACTGATCCGACACGGATCCGTTTTGAATCCGTTCATATAACAGCTTATTTTGGCCAGAATATTTTCAGGATCCCTTATTAAAAATTGCTGTAGCCATGCTAGCTACAGTTAAAGCTAAAATATCTATTTGGACATGAAGACTGATTTTAGGGAAAATGAAAAATCTTTAACAATTACGGCATCCTTATCTAAAGCCTAATTTTCCATTTGAATAACAAGTTGAGCATATGAGTATTACAAAAATAATGGGATCATAAATGTATCAAGAATACTGTTTATTTACTATAAATCCTTTAACACTTCTTTATTCTTTAACAAAATGCAGTAAAGGAAAAAATAAAATGGCAAAGAAAGGAAATACTATCACAAATTAATTAAGCAGGTGATGCATTGATTCATTACTGTACTTCATTAAAACATTAACAGACAAATAACTGAAAGATAACCATTTCTGGAACAATAACAGTAACAATAACAAACTGAAGTCCTCAGCATTGATTCGGGATGGTAACAGGAGGACGCCGCCTTCTTCCTCTGTCTGCTGCCAGATTGAACCATCGTATGGCATGTTTCCGAATCTCCTCTTCTGTGGCAGCACGGGACACGTGGGTCTTTCTTACTGCATCTATACACACAAGGTATATGTTATATGAAAGCTTTGAAATCTTTCCAGCAGCTTGTTGAATCTATACCATGAAGAATTAAGGCAGTTCAGAAGGCAAAAGGGGGCTCAACCTAGTGCTGGCATCATGTACCTAATAAAGTGGCCAGCAAGTGTAGCATGTTGATTGTAAGCTTTGGACATAGTGGGGAAAAAACTCCAAAAATTTACAACTCATCTTTAATATTTAACAGCATCAGTTATTGCCAATCAATGCAGTCATGTCCGGGTATCCAACTATGTACCACAGAGGAACATCACAGATCTCAAAGGGGAGTTTTTCATTTGAAAGAGTGCTGTGATCAGTGAGTGGAATAAAGGTACACCTGAAAACTGTCCTCCAAAGCCCATAACTGGCATTATCAATGAAATGATACAATACGACTCTCAGAGTTAAAAGATTTGTGCTTCATTAAACCATGACAATCAAATCATTTGCAAAATCTATTACAATTACTTACCCAAGAGTACTGTTTTTGATGCCATCTGGGAGAAACCTCCCTTTCCATTGGCCCCTGTCCAATTTATCTTCTGTCCAATGTCACTGTGGAACATGCGGGAAAGAATGTTCCATGTGATACTTCTTGCATCATGCCCCCCGATGGCTGCCAGTGAAGAAATCTAAAAATGGAGAGGAAATAATGGGAAAAGTTTAAACACATTTCACAAAAAATAAGTTGCAGGCAATTAAACACAACAACAAAAGACAGCTTCATTTGTATTTGAGTTATCAAAAAGGTCCCGTGTGCCAGCTCAAATGTGGGTATATAGAAAAATTAAAAAATAATCATTTTACATTTTTCCTGAAAGGGCTATTCATTTTGCAATTCTTACTACTTATCCCTGGTCAAAACGGTAATATGAAAGTACAGAGTCTGCATAAAAGCACTTTGTGCTGCTGGATGGTCTTCCTTACTTTTATGACAGGTGCTTTAATTAATTTTACCAGTGCACATAAAACAGTTTAATACTTTTATTAAACATAACTGATTGTTGTCAGTGTGATTAAATATAAATTCACTTCAGCTGCACAGCCAACACACATAAATGCAAACATACTTTGTAAATTTATTTACACGTATTTCTCACATTTCATTTTAAAAAGTTAGGAATGCCATTTGAGTTAAGTGGAACATTTCCTTATTCACAAAGAAGCATTTCCAGTCTTTCAGTGAGAGATACAGATTATCAATTGAACACGGGTATTGGCAAATAACCACATCTTATCCGGACTGTAAAAACCTGGATCTGGCTGTTCGTAATATTTAACATTCAGCTTTTCATTATAAACAGCATCATTCGTATTATACAAAACCATGACATTGACAAAAGTGGGATTTCTTTGTGTTGAATGTCAAGTAGAATGGTAATCAGATGAAAACTCACCACACTCTGCTTCAGGTGAGAGTTAGCAGGATCTTTGAGCCATTTCTCAAAATTCTCCACTTCCTCCATTGATTGTAGTGGAAACTGTACAGGGTCAGGTATTTCTCTTTCTTGGACAGTTGAGTTCAGCTTGTTGGTCAGATAGTTTACTTTGGTGGTTAATTGGTCTTGTTGGTGTTTAATGTACTCCAGTAAGCTCAATATTTGAACTTCTGCAGCTGTTGGAAGAAGAAATGAGACAAATTTGCTGTAATCTTTTCCAATAACTGGATTACATGGCAAATGGCTATAGTGTAGTATTCATATTTACAAAGAATACAATATACCGATTATTCAAGCTTTACTGTATACACTTTTGGAAAAATCAGTGTACATTCAGGAAGAAATGCATTGTTGCATTCGATGAGTTTATTTTCACTTGGATGTTACACTGAGAATAACTGAATTTGTGATGTAATTATCAGTCATTGAAAGGTGAATACTAGCTGTTTAAGAGATTGCTTACCAGAGCAGGTAATTGTGTCTGAGCCATACCGTCCCCCTTTCCAAGTAGGCCTGTAGACATGGCTTGAAGAAGGAGTTGGCTCATCTCTTGGTCTATTTTCCATCTGGGCAAGCAGTGGTGGTGATGGAGTTTTTGCAGAAGAAGCAATTGTGTGGATGCTAGCTCCAGTGAAAGGTGGTGGTTGGATAACTGGAGCAGGTGGTTGTAGTGGGCGTCTTACTGCAGCTCTGGCTTTCCTTTTCAGGTAAACTTCTTCTGTGTCACTGTCAGAGTCCCCAAAGGAATGACTGTCAAGCAGAATAGAAAAATAAAAATACTTAATACTTCATTTGTCATTATTAAAACATGTATTTTTTTACTTTACTCAAGCTGTACACTACCCTAATTGCTTTCGAATTCTGTGATTTGAATACCATCCATTCTCTTCTGCTTATCCTGTTCAGGGTCATGGGGGGGGGCTGGAGCCTATCCCAGCTGTCATAGGGTGACCTGTCACAGGGTACACCCTGTACAGGTCACCAGCCTGTCATAGGGCCAACACAGAGAGACAGACAGCCATTCACACCTATGGGCAATTTAGAGTGACTAATGCACCTAACCCCAGTAAGTGCATGCCTTTGGACTGTGGGAGGAAACCCACACAGACACGGGGAGAACATGCAAACTCCACACAGAGAGAGGGAGAGAGAGAGAGAGAGAGAGGCCCGGGCCAAGGGGGAATCAAACCCAGGCCTTCTAGATGTTATTCTGTTATGTTAGTGCTAACCACCACACTACTGTGCTGCCTGTGTTTTGAATAATGATGACCAAAAAAAGCAAGGAAGGCATATAATGTATATACTAACATTGCCTTTGGCTTCCTTTTTGGTCGTATTTCCTCCTCTTCCTCTTCTGACTGAAGGTCTGATGTGCTGCATGTAAGCGATTTCTTCAGAAGCTGTCGTGCCTCAAAGTACTGATCTACAAATTACAAACTTGAGTTTACAACAGATAACACAGTTGTCTTTAAACACATAAAATATAATAGCAAATATATTTCAGTATTTAATTAAAATAGGCAGAGGTGTATTAGAAATTGCATACCACATGATTTGATAATTCTGATATCGTATGTCTTCCAGTCTGGTCCTGGTTCCTCTACATTTTTTACTGCCTTATCCGCTCTTTCATCATTTCTATAGTTGGGCCAGTAGGTAGCACCATCACAGCACCAGTTTTCTGGTACTACTGCTACTGCTTTGTTGCTCTGGAACTCGACCAAATGGAACATCTTGAAGTGGAAAAAGAAATCAAACAACAACAAATAACAAAAAAAAGAGCTGCAACCAGCAACACTACCACAATTGCTTTGCTTAGAAAATAATATAACAAAATGGTATCATCCTCGACATTTTAAATGCCTGTTAGAAAAAAAACAGCCTTAATAGCTATTAAGTTATACTGCCAGCAAGGACAATAGACAGGTACAGAGAAAAATCTGATGTGTCCCTAAAAGGCATAGAACATTGGTATGGCCACAAAACCATCTCTATGAGGCAAAACAGTACATTTTACAACAAGCTCTGACACTTTAACACACTTGAATGAATCTGATGTTTGTGAAATTTTATAAATATTCAGATAGTCAGAGTTAAATGGATAATCAAAGAACAAAGATTTATCTGAGAATTCCTTGAATACCACATAGACTCCATCACTGCACTCTACAATGTTATGTATACAACAAATATCATTTCCAATAACAAAAACATTATCCCCAGTTGAAACTTTAACAGTCCACTTATCACAGGTCATTTCACCATACTGTGCTTTCACTGACAGTCCACCTATAATTGATCCAACATAATGTGGCTTTTTAAAAGAGGTACAACTTAAAGGAGCTTCCATAATTCTAATTTCAGACAATCGACGGATTATTTGGGCAAGGGGGAACTCTGGTTTCCTGATGAGCTTTTTAAGCTTATGCAGATAATTTTCATAAGGAAATGCTGAAAATGAGTCCAGACAACCATGTAGTTGCACATCACCTGCTAGATGTACCAAACCATGTACATTATAAACAATTTGATCTTTTCCATATATTTCACCAAAGTGACTAACAAAACATTTCAGCAAAGTACGGGCATACTGTGTGTGGCAGGACAGTCTAGGACTAACTAAAATAGCAACACCAGAGAAGAGTAGCATGAAATTATAGTACATATTTTGATCCAGAAATGTGCCTAGCATTACAGGTCCTGTGTACAGGAGAAACTGTCTAAATTCTGTGGCCTTCCAACGATCCAATTCCCTCAGAGATCTGGGCTTCCGTGCAAACTCTACAGGAATAAAGGAACGCATTTCTAACAGTTTTGCTGACATTCTTTCCACTATGCTCGCAGGCAATCGAAAATTCAGAGGACCCCTGAGCCAGATGTGTAGCATTCTTCTAACAACTCCTAAACAAACTAAATGCATGTAATCTAGAGGGAACTGTGAAACCATACCCACACTACTGCCAATAAATGGATGTGGTCCTTCATGATGATGACTCTCATCGGCCATGTTTGTGAATGATTCATCTGTCCGTAGGGCATAGTCTGCACATGGGTATGTCACGCGTCTGTTAATATAGTTTCCAGGCTGCACACATTTGTCACATCCATGGTAGGCATTGTGGTTCTTTGTGTTTTTAATAAAGGACCTGGCTGGTGTGTCACAGATGACTGTATGCAGCTTGAGATTTAACTGTTTACCTTCTAAATCAAAACCATTTTCAAGCTGTTGTAACTCTGTAACAAAGTCTTCAAGGAAGTCTTTTGCTGAACTTGGTTTCTTTGGTCCACAGAACAAACCTATAACTACAGGTTCCTTCATGGGAACACTTAATAGTAGACCAAGGATGGGCCACAACTGCAGACAAGAACTCTTGAACAAAGGAAGTCCATCTATGTTGATTTGCAACTTCAAAGTGAAACTGTCTGCTAACGTGTGTTTGAACTTTAACAATGTATTTCTAAGAGAAGCCAGAATGCCAAAATAGTGGTACTGTCCTCCAGCCCTTTCAAGAATTGAGTATTCTGTCTCAGTTCTGAGGAGTGTCCTAGCATCCTTTGGAATATCAGAATGGTAAATGCGAAGTATGGCCAATAATGCTGTCAAAGCGACCAAGGAAATACGAAATTGTATGGCCCAGTGGGATAAACTGTCAGAGAGTGAAACCGAGTCTTGGAGTTCATCATCAAAATGATCAGACTCAGATGTCTGAGTCTGAACATCACAAGCAGCATCCTCAAAATCCTCAGACAGGCCTAGATCTATCTCCATGCCATCTTGCTCACTAAAACCAGCACCGGTTTCAGTGTCTAGACAGTGTGGATTATCAGTTCCAGTTTGACTTTCATGAAAATGCTCTTCACTGATGTGTCCATGGTCAAGGTTCCTCTCTGTTGTCATCTGAAAGTCAATTAAATTTGTGGCGTCATCCCGCATTTGTTTAAGTCGGTTTTCTACGTCTACACGGGCCCTCCTTCTTAAGGTGGAGTTGGAGACAGGTAGAGTCTTTCTATTCATTTTATCTAAAAATAAAAATTTTAGAAACACATTTTTGTTATTATTCTGAGACCAGACAGGATTTTAAAGCAGGCAAACAAGCCTCAACCTAGACCACAGGACAAAACATTGAAATGACAGAACTTACACATTATAACAGAGAAGAAGCTGTTATAGCCACTTATACTGGCAATAACAGCTATTTTTTTTAAATGAAGAATATATTATAACAGTCAAAGCTTAACGTCCATTACAGTTGCTTTTTAAGTACAGATGTGCGTGTGCAAGATTTCTGATAGCATATTACAAGCTCAGGTTTCCCTCCCCTTGGAACACACACATAATATTTCTGGCAGAAATTATTTGCAGTTTTAGAAAAAGTGTCTAAATGAACTCTAAGATTGAATTTTGGCTTACTTCAGTGAGGTAGCAGACAAGGTGGAGGGGGGAAGGCAGGCTGAATTGATCTGTAACAGAAGACATAAATAAAATTAATGATTATAATGATGAAACTACAGAAAATCTTTCTTTTTGTGGCATGTTGGATATTAAACTTTGGTAATTTAAAGTATTTTAATTGTATCAATAGGGACTTTCAGTAAGTCAGAGTCCAAATATGCATTGTGGAAAAGTTTAAGGTCAAGCAAAGACAATAAATAGGGTTCATACACTTTCAACGCACAGGAGTTGTTGAATTTACTCGCGAGAAGTGAATACCTACGCTTGGGGAATTTGCAAGGATTGTTTTCTTCTGACTTAATTATAATTCCATACTGGTCTTATCCATTACTGGAATTTGCGGTTTTCTAGCCAACCAGCCAACAATAATTAAAGCCCCACTCTGGCCGGTTAAAAAAATGTGACCTCCTAAAGGTCCGCTCACTCTCTCACAGACTGTCTTCTGGGGAGATGCTCATATGCAGACGTGCAGGTTCGTTTCCATCTCATAAGTTAACTATTCAGATATTTTTTAAGGCAGTTACAGTTTTAAGCAGTTTCAACAACTGTGCCCAAAAATCAAGCACTTTTCAATCCTTGAAAGGACAATTTTAAAATGGAAGCATTTTCAAGGATAAGAAAAAAAGAATTAAATTTGAATCAAAAAGTCTTAGCAGAGACATAACTAAATCCATTTCTAAAGCTTATTAAATACTTTACAGCAACACCTGAAATCGTGAGACCCACTTTAACCTGATGGATGCTCTCAGATTAAATTTGGAGAATAGGCTGTGTTAGCTTAACTTTACCTGCAGTCAGTCCTGGAGAGGCTCAATAAAATCCTTCATGTGCTCAGTCTGCTGTAACATCAGCTACCTGGACAGTTAACCAAATCACATCGCCTTCCCCACCGAAATAAATCCCGGAGGAGCTTTTTTTTTTTCTTTTAACCTCACAGCTTCCCGCTGTGTTAGCTAATAGGCCAGTAGCTAATGTGCTATAAGCTAACTCCGCTGCCACAATCTCACATTTCTGAATAAAAAATAAATAAAACCATAATTATCTCCTACCAGGATAACTTTACTGTACAGGTAAAGCCATGAATGAAGAATATTTAACAGAACAGCTTACAGTTCTTACCTTAGAGAAGCTCTGCTCCTGCGCCCCTTATGACAGCAGTCGTTGACTTTTGAAAAAGAAAAAAAGAGGGGGGTGGGGAAAGGCGCGAGTTTGCTGAAGGGCTCCGCCGTGGAGCCGTGGCGGAGCCGCGTTTTGATAATCCGCTGTCAGTAGGTGGGGCGGGCCCAGTCCGGAGAGCAAGAAGGGTGGGGCGGATCGGCTGACTTGAAGGCGGATCCGCCCCGAAGTGTTTTGCTATCTGGGCTGGGTGTGAAGTCCCAGTTATTGCTGACATTTATAAGGACAGGTTGCACATGAAGAGCCCGTTGATTGTAAAGAATCCTTCCCACCCAGCTACCTTTTTAACTTTCTCCCCTCACAGAAAAGACTGAGAAGCATCAGCACAAAAACGACCAGATTTCAAACCAGTACATACCCACAGGCTGTTCGACTGATCAACACCTTGGAAATGTTTTAAACACAACAATTGAACTGTTTAATATGTAATTTTTATTTAATCATTTATTTTTAACTTGATGCTGCTAATCACATTATAGGAGTTTTAATGTTACCATTTAGTATCTATTCTGTTTTATGGTCTATAATTATTCTGTTTTTTATCCCAGTATTTATTAATTTCTATTGCATCACACTGAGTGAGTGTTCTTGGTAGTGCGTGGGCCTTAACTGAAACAAATTCCTATCGACAATCTATGTTTAATCATGCTACAGTATAATCCCTGTTACAGTAATCCTTCAATGCTAAGAAAGAAAACATTCTGCTTTTGACTATATATATAAGTTGACTAAGAGCTGACAGAGAGCTGCAAATTACTGGCTTGGGCACATATACAGCAAGGCTAAAGGTCAGTCTACAAAGAATAATAATACCATGTGTGAACTGTTTTGATACATCTTACTGAGAAACATGCTAACAGTCAGCATGTGTGGAAACACCAGAAGAAGAACACTTCCCCTTTTGCTTTGAAATGAATATGACATGTAAACTGTATAAAAGCTGGTGAGCAGAAGCGATCGGGGGCACTCCTCACATCCTCTTTGTAGAGTATTGTGACTGCTCCAGATTTGCAAGTTCTAATAAAGCTGCATATCACCCATATCCTTCTCTTGGTCATTATTCCCAGGAAATTCTCCTATCACCTGTATAGGTTTTAAGTTTACATGTATTGTATAATTCTTAAATTACACTGCACCTTCCCTTCCCAGACCTGTATTGTATATTGTGTATTGTATATTGTGTATTGTATATTGTATAGCATTTAAGTTAAATTATAGGACACTGTATAATACTAGAACTGGAACCAAATTCCTTGTGTGTGTAAACATACTTGGCCAAAATAAACCTGATTCTGATTCTGATTCTGATGTAATGAAATGTGCTATGTAAACAAATTTGAAACTGCTGTTGCCACTGTTAGTCATATTGTTTGACTCCTGTTTTTTTAGTCCCGCAGGCCAATAGCCAGTGGATGCTTATTGTTCACTGAGGACGAGTGAATATGCTTAATATGAGTCATCTGACTCATGTTGAGGGTTTTAATTTTCCCATGACTGCACGCCCGAAGATCAGCTGCTCTAAACAAGTGACAATGTTCCCTTTTTTCATGTCCTGGTTGGACAACACGACTGATCACCTAAAAATTTCACAGACTGAGACTGAACGTGCCTTAGATTGTGAGAAAGAACTCGCTTTTGGCAGATGAAAATAAAGGCCAGCAGGGGGCGCTAATCACTTTTCACATTAGTCCCATCTTTCAAGTGCACAAAAGTTGAAACAGTTGTTTAAAGTTACCCACATTTAACCAAAAATGTATAACTAATGCAAGCTTTTTTTCACTAAACTAATCCAAGCCACCTCAGTTCATTAACATCTGATTATCTATTATCTAATTCTATTAAAACTGGCCACCAATGTTAATTTGATAGACCCTTCCCCAACAACCTGAGGAGGACACCCCCTTCCATCCTGTGTGGCAGCTTATGGTTTCTTTTGGCTGTAGAGAGAAAAGGTGAAAAAGGGATATTCTGAAGGGGAAAGGGTGAGCCGAAATTGTACTATCAAACCCAGGACACACTTGAAAAAGAGATTTTAATCTCTCTTAGATGTAGTCATTAAATTACTGAACACAGCTAGCCATTGTGTATTCATGCTCACATCGCCATGGGTAATCACATCAGTTTAATTTCAGAATCATATCTTTATCATAACTATGTAACAAACACATATAGGAATCCTTTATCTGCTCTCTTGTGTGTTTTCTGGTTACAGTTAGCTTACTCTTACTTCAGGGGCTGTGTTCAGATATAAAGTATCAAATTTTAACCCCCCGTCATGGTCCTGGGCTGGTGGCCCAGTGTTTTGAGTTCCCTTTTGTTTAGTTCTGTTTTGTTGTAATTTTGGATTGTGTTCTTATAGTTCAGTGCTCTCAGTTTGTTGTGTCTTTGTGTAATGTCTGCTCGCCTTGTGTTAGGTCTGTGTGCGTTATGTTAGTCACTTCCTGTTTTATTTTGGTAGTCTCGTGCTTCTTGTGTGTTGTGTTCAGTTTACTTCCCCTTTGTTTTTAGGTTCATTTGTTTCATCTGTTCCCTGTTGTTTCCATTCCCCCTGATTTCCTTGTGTGTATTTAAGCCCTTAGTTTTCCTCTGTTCTTTGTCCAGGTCCTCGTCATTGTTGATGTCCAGGTGGGTGTGCCTGCTGTGTGCTTTCGGTTTTGTCTTTTGAGTTTAAGTTTTTCGAGTTTTCTTGTTGCTGGCTCCAGTCCAGCTGTGTGTTCAAGGTGTTAATAAAGATTCAGTACACATTCAGCTCTCGCCTTCTGTCCTGCTCTGAGGTCCTCCCTGCCTTGTTAGCCGCAGCATTTCCTGTTACACTGAAAATGTTGGACTGAGATGGAAACCTCTACTTGTTTAAGATCAATTTTGAAATGGTATTAATTTGACACATTTGTTTTGGCAAATGTTTCAAATACCAGTTTATTACTAATACCCACAGTTGCCCTAAAACATGCATTTAACGTACAAAAATATATTTAAATATTTTAAGCTCGAACGACAAAATAAACAACATCAACAACAAAAAAAACTTCCATCAAGGCCTGTTTTTGCCTGAAGGTAACCATATTTTTAGCAGAGTACTCATGGTTCATGGGTAGACACTCTGCTACTCTCACAAATATGATTTCTCTCCAAAACCAGGGACTTTAAGGTCATATTGGTTTTTTTTCTGTCTTAAAGGTTAAGGGGTGTCATAGGGTGTGGAGATGAGTAAAAGCAATACTTTTGCTTTTCCAACTTCAGCAGCTACACCCTTGTCCCTCAGGCTGACAAAACACCTCTGACATATGAACAGAGGACTGCGAGTCTAGGCAAGTATTCTTGCCAAGAGAATTTTCAGCCGTCAATATTACAGCTGTGTACATACCGCCCAGTGGGAACACAAAAGATGCACTGTCTACATTGTATCAGTCTGTGAGCTCAATGCAGGACTCTAACCTGGACCGTACCTATATAATTGTGGGTGATTTCAATCAGGCCAAATTGAAGACAGTATTCCGACACTATTACAAATATGTGGATTTTGCAACTAGGGGTGAGAACATTCTTGACCAGCTCTACACAAACATTGCACAGGCATACAGAGCTGTTCCCCACGCCCACCTGGGAAACTCGGACCATCTTTCTGTTATGCTAATTCCACCTTATCAGCAAACCATCTGTGAAGCAGATCAGAACTTGGCCAGAGGGGGCTACCTCAACACTCAACACAACTCAAGACTGTTTTGACTGTACAGACTGGGCTGTTTTTAGGGTGGCTGCCACTTCCAACCAGCATGTCAACATAACGGAATACAGTCTGTGAGTCTGTGACGGATACATATCCAAATGCATGGAAGATGTGACTGTCATAAAACACTTCACCACAAGGGCAAATGTAAAACCTTGGTTCACCAGGGAGGTATGTGAGCTCCTGAGAGCACAGAATACTGCTTTCAAGTCTGGAGACAAAGAAGCTCTCAGAACTGCTAGGGCCAACTTGAACCGAGGTGTGAGAGCAGCCAAGCGTGCCTATGGTCAGAAAATCCAATCACACCTATGGCAAGGCATCCAGTCAGTAATAGATTACAGGCCTACACCCCCACTGTGCGAGGACAGCACAAATTTCCTAAACACAGTCAGCACCTTCTTCAGCTGTTTTGAGGAAAACAACACTACCACTCCAACAGAAGCCATTCACTGTTTGGACAATGCAACACTCCAACTGGACCCTGCTGACATGAGGAGGACCCCAGGAAGGCTGCTGGTCCTGATAATATACCTGAGCATGTGCTGACTCACTTACCGATGTTCTCACAGATGTCTTCAACACCTCTCTGAGCCAAACCATCATACCAGAATGCTTCAAAGCCACCACATCACACCGCTACCCAAGAAATCCCCAGCCACATCACTGAATGACTACGGGCCCATAGCACTCACTCCCATCATGACGAAGTGCTTTGAAAGGCTGGTCAAGGCTCACATAACATCCAGCCTGTCTGCCACATTTCATCCTCTCCAGTTTGTGTACCGTCCCAAGCGCTCCACTGATGATGCCATAGCAACAGCACTTCACCTCAGCCTGGCTCATGTGGAGAACAGAAACAGCTGAGTGCAGATGCTATTCATTGACTTCAGCTCCGCCTTCAACAATGTCATTCCACAACACCCAGTAAGCAAACGCAGTGCTATAGGCATCAGCACCCCGCTTTGCAAATGGCTACTAGACTTTCTCACCAACAGACCACAGACAGTAAGAGTTGGCAAAAACTCCTTACAGACCACCATCATGAACACTGGGGTCCCTCAGGGATGTGTGCCGAGTCTTTTGCTGTTTACGCTGATGACTCATGTCTGCTGTGCCAGACACAACTCGAACCACATCATCAAGTTTGCAGACGACACAACAGTAGTGGGCCTCATCAGCAACAATGACGACTCAGCCTACAGAGAGGAGGTACACCAACTCATCAACTGGTGTGGCATCAACAGTCTAGATGGCCGAAGGGTTCTCAGAATGGCAGACAGCAGAAAACTTTTTCAAGTGAGTTTAAGTAATACAGAAACTTGTTCACAGGTCCCTTAAGGGAGCACTGTTGGTCATTTTCTTTGCTTGGGTAGTAGTGGTAGTAATGGTAGTATCTAATCAATAATGATTTTGGACTGAATAGACATATCCACATAATACATATCCACATAACCGCATGTTCTTACACTTGCAAGACACACACACACACACACACACACACACACACACACACACACACACACACACACACACACACACACACACACACACACACACACACACACACCAACTGATTTTAATGACATTTATTTCTAATATTTTATTTTATTATATATTTTATCCTACTATATTATTCTATTATATATTTTATTGTTAGTGCTTTGTCTTGACACTTTTGTCCTATTGCATTTTTAATGTTGCGTTCATAATAAAGTACTCTCTGAAAGTCTACTAGATGATGTGAATGCAGCATTAGAGATGGTCCCTACAGCAACCATCAGTGAAACCAACCAGCTGATTTATACCACAGCAACAGTGATCCTTAAGATGCCTGGCTTTAAGATGAACAACAGCCACAAGGAGCAGTACTCTCCATGGAGAAGGAGACTAGAGGCTAAGATCGAGCAGCATGGAGGGAAGTTAGTCTGCTGTCAAAGCTGCAGAAAGGTGTGATGAGGAGAGGGGGTGCTGAAGAAATACAAGTGTTCTATACCTGAGACCTTAGAAACTGCCAAGCAAAGACTCACAGTCTTGGATAGCCACCTGAAGAGGTATACTAGAGAGATAGAAGCCAGGAGAACAAACCAGATGCTCTCCACTGAACCATCCAAGATGTACTCTCAGTGGCAGGTGAAGAAATGAAACACTGAAATCACCTGTTAGATATCTGAATGAATGATATGTGTTTAACTTCCACTCAGCGGCAAAAGCAAGCGGAGGTTTTGAAAACAATGTCCTGGGACTCAGGCATTCTCTCCGGGTACAGTGAGCCGGTCAGCTGACAGCTGGTGAGGCAAGCTGGCTGTTAGACCAGTGAGAACGAACATCTCCAAAAATATCTGAGCACTTTTGCAAGTAAGGGATATCTTGATCAATTGAGCAGATATTTGGGACAGGGAATCTTGGGACAGGAGGATACTGTTCACCCAACCTGTCTTTCAAATCTGGGGAAAAGAAGGCTGCATTTGAAGGTGCCTTTGAATTGGGACAGCCTTCATCATCTGACTGTGATGTAATCACCTTAAAATGTGGCCTTCTAAGGATGCAGGCCAGACGCACTGGTGTGTAGAAATGACAACAACGATTTAAGATGATGTAGCAGCAGAATACAGTGTGGGTGAGTCTCCCTTTCAACTCGAATGTGCGGACTTCAAACTACATACCAGTTACAAGCTATGGTGAGCTATGGTCAATAATTTATACGCCACGCTTTTTACTATATATTATATTTGTCTTTGCATGGACAATGAGATCTATTTTCAGTGATTTTATTTGACTTCAGCATATTTGTTCTGCTGACATGTTTGAGATTGTTTATCCTCAGACATCAACATGCGAGACTTTGGAAAAGACAGAGAGATACATGCTGTAAATCTCTGTAGTTTATTTCTTTTAGTTTACATGGTGAAAGAGGGGGGGAAACATCTGATGCATGGTCATTATTTCTTTGGAACTGTAGTAGCTACAGTTCACAATTCACATTGTCAGCTAAAGGATTTGGAAATGCACCAACATGCTTGCTGTCTTAAAGTCCTGTGAGGTCAAATGTGTTAGCTTTCTACTCTGAATTATGATATTAACAGAAGTCTCAACAGTCAGAAGCTGGCTCTGTCTGTTGAAATCTGCAGGAGCTAGGACCCATGATCTGGAAATGCACCAAGAACATTCAGACAGAATTTTACATTAGAAGAAACAGATGCAAGAGTGTTACAGGGAAGAAGATCAGAAATGAATGAAAAGCACAAATTGACAAAGGCCTGCTCTACCCCATTGTATATACACCTGTATTGAGATTTGCTTTTAAATAGAATTATTATCATAAAGTGCCTGTGTTAAATTATTGGCAGTAAAGCGGCAGCAGATTCAGATATGCTAAAAGAGGCACATTTAAGTTCTTCAACAAATAAATTGCTATTGAACATAAATGAAACTAAGACATAGGGCTGTATTGATTCATCAAATAGCTTGATTAAAAGAAATACTGGATGCAAATTCTTTGTTTCAGTGCTTCATTTAATGCATGACTCTGCAGGGCTCAGTTGTCACCCTGCAAGCATGAGGATTTCACCCACATTTGCCACTAACAACAGGCCTGTGCGGCGAAGAGCACAGAGGCGGAGCCGTTATTAAGCTGTGAGCTCAGGTGGAGCGAAAGAAAATTTTTTTCCAACATCCAAAACAGCCGCATTTACTACTGTAATTGCCATTAAAAAAAAAAAAACTGTGAAAAAATTGGTGGTAGTCTTTCATCAAATCACCTGCTCAACAAACTTCAACATGAAGAAAAGTTTACTTTTGAGGAGCTCCCACCAACTACCATTTACACCGCTGTAAACATAAGTATCGTAAGTTCAGTAAAAGAATTTTTTCGCTTTAAAAAAAAATTAAAGAATTAGGACTTGTGGTCCTAAATACTTAAAGATTTTACATGAGAAACCTAGACTCTAACAACTCTGAGTAATTAATAGTACAAACTCTTAATCAGAACCACCATCAGACAAACCCAGATCATTGGTTTTGACCTGCACCCCATCACCTTGTTCTCCAGCTGTAGTTGATACTGTACCAGAACTTTCTTGTAACCCATTTCCTCTAATACACAAGTGTGAGTTCCTTCCACCTCAGGTTCCATGCTGTCGATCAAATAAAGGCAATGCTCTGTCTTCCAGCTGCAAGATGTGGAGTTTTTAAGGTGGTGCCAGCTGTACTGAGCATGACGAGACGACACTGGGCACCGCAAGAAATGCTTTGCATGAAGGTTGATGCTGATTACATTCTTGTCTAGATTTGGAATACCACTAGCAAAGACTGTGGAAAGAACACAAGAACGCTGATTTAGTTTAGGCGTGTGTTTGTTTTTCTTTTTTCACACCACTCTGATTTCTTATCAAAGTGAAGTGCAGTACAGTAAGCTTCTTGGCAAAATACATGGAAATGATAAGCCATCAGCTTTTGTTGTGAAGTGTGTGTGTGTGTGTGTGTGTGTGTGTGTGTGTGTGTGTGTGTGTGTGTGTGTGTGTAGGTGTGTTTGTGTGTGTGTGTGTATGTGGGGGGTGGGGTCTTTGTTTTTTTTAAGAGTCTTTAGGGTGTAAGAATGTAGTAAAAATCAGTTGTGTGTGTCAGGTAAATAAACTAAAAAGATGAGTGATTACAGAAAGGGGAAATGGAAGAATTGTAATAATATCTTTGGTCATCTGTCCAAACTGAGCAACTACATTGCACTGTGAGGGTTTCAAAGGCTGTTGTAATGGACAGAATGCGATAGAGTTCTGATTTAGGATTACCATGTGACTAGTGCCATGGCGACATACCAGCCAATAAGAAAAACAACATAATATGATGTGCAACACATTGTGAAAAAACTAAGCAACTTAGGCCTCCTCCAGGTGTTGGGGATACTCTACACAGGCTTGGATAGATTTACATTGGATCATCATATCATGATCAAGGAGGATGTAGCAAGAGAAGTTGCAGTTGTGCACCACAGCATTGTCATAGAGTCTATATACATTAAGTGTATTTATTTTGCAGTGCAGTAAACTTATAAGATCATTATTAGAACAATTTTTCAGGTGTTAATTAGAAGATATAAAGCAAAGGCAACGGCTCTATTTGCAGTTTGTTTTGCACCTGATGTATTCAGGATGCACAGCAGTCAAGTTGGTCAGGTGTATGGAGGTGGAAGCATTTGTAAAGTGTAATAGAATAAAGAACTGTATCATCTGCATATACGAGGATCACTAACAGATGTATCTTCCTATAATACAGTCCCACCTCCACAATTGGTAGTTCACCAATCAAATTTGGCACACATGATGTCATGTTGTCTGGCAACTACCTAATAACTCACTAAAATGATATTTAGAGCAGGACATGGGCATGTCCTAGTTAATGTAAAATAGGAAAATGTGATGAGGTGAATGTGTATAATCTTGTTTTCAAATTTCCAGGAGAGAATGGTAAAGAATGGTGCACAAAGGTTTTGTTATCCGTTGTGACTCTTCTCTTACTGAACGATATAAACTTACTTTTATTCCTGCTGGTATCTATCCATACGGATTCAGGGTTCTGTCCAAATTTTACAGTTTGCTGGAACATTCATGTGTTAAATTACTTATCCAGGTGTCTGAATTTAAATACCTTGTGCAGTGTGTTCTTCACACACGCTTAGGTTCCCAGTAGCTGCATCATGCCATATCTCACTGCAAAACATAATGTATGTCTAAATTAGGCAGCATGTAACCATTATCCCTATACTGGATTTAAGAGACTAACACCTTACTGGAACCCAGAGGGACTTTTGACCTCCCTTTAATTTAAAATGAAATTTATTTTTTAAGTATTTCGACTTGAATCCTCTTCAATTATAAAACATCATATTTATTATTTTTATAAAGATATTTTGGGTTTTTTTTAACAACTTTTAAAAAAATTTAAGGCTGGTTCATATAAACTTTGGTTGTGAGAAATTGTTCATATATTGCAGGTGTGAGTTACATAAAGCTCTGAGGTCTTACTTTGTCTCAGGGGTGCAGTGGGCACCGTTCCAGCCACAGTAAGGATCTCTGGATAAGATACAGTCCTCGCAAGTATTTCCATACTGGGCACAGTTTGCTACATCAAGTTGGACCAGTTCATTTCCAGTGTTCACATACAACTTTTTCTGCAATGATGGACGTGCTGTTAAAGTACTGGGCTTTTTAGTAAAATTCAGTGGGGTGGGTGTGGGGCATGGTTCTGTAGGGATTGCTGGTACTCACAGAAGATGGGTGAAGGATGAAGCTGAGGATGTGTGCACTGTAGTTGAATGGTTGATACTCAGCAATGACAAAGGGGTGACTTTTGTTGTGCATCACCTTATGAATCCTTCCATTACCTGTGAAAAACCACAAAAAGGAGCAGGGATGATACTAAATATTAAAACTTGTCTGGACACTCAGATCCACCTCAGCCACTCCTCTCTCACAGGTTCTGTTGCTTTATATGACACTTTTTTTTGTCTTCAGAAGTTGTGTAAACCCATTAAATTTTCTATTTTCTTTAAGCATCCATGGTTATCAAGCTCTCTGATCTCAGGACCACCCACATCAATCTGGGACTTTTGTTTACTGGACCATTTTTTTTCTTCTGAAATATGCCTGTGTGGCATCGCACCACACAGGCAACAAACATTTAGTGCTTCCCAATTCAGATTTTTTACTCACTTAGAGATAAGAAGATAACGGTGCTGCTGCTGCTTCTCTTGTTCGGTGAACCGTCAACATGGATCTGAGTATAGTCGTGATGATTCAAGAGAAGAAGGTCAGAGTCATCCACAGGCTGAACTGACTGCTCCATCTCTGAAGTCTTATCGATCATTTTCAGGATGTCCACTGGTATCTTGGTGCTGTCAGGAGCACACTGGAGAGTAAAAGTGCATAGCTTAGAAGAGCTGCACACCAGCCGACCGGTCAAGACCCCAAACTGTCAAACGTTTGTTCTCATGCTGCATATATGCACTTAGCACTATTTAACATCTGAGTATCAAATTTCAAATGAGGCCAGTATTTACCTTAAAACTGAAAGAAAAAAAAAAAGGCCAGTTACTCTGTAACTATAATTAACCACTTGCTTTAAATGATATAATCGCCCAAAAAGTCAGGAATCTTTTTGTGATGGCACAAGTTGTTACACATTTCACATCTGACCAGTTTAAATGTCTCATACCATCCTTGGAACATCTAGTTGGTCTCTTGTGTAGTGTTTGAACAGGGAGTTTGTGAAGATTTTGTTGATGTCTTGTATCGTGTAGATGCAAACAGCACTCATTCCCCTGCACAGAGACACATAGTCAGCAGGTTGGTCTGAGACATCTCCAGCAAAATGGGTGAACTGGACTAAGGGTCAAAAAAGTCCAGAAAAAGCAGCTGACCACACAGACTGACCAAAAAGAAACAGGAAGAGAGCTGAAAAAACAAAAGTGTCCTTTCATCACTGTGAATGACTTTATTCATGTGACACTCAACCAGTCAGACTTACATGTTTGGAACAGCACAAGATTCAATTACACAAATACTCAAATTCTAAATATATTATACTTTACTTAGATAAAGTTGCAGCATCAAAATCAATAATAATAGAGTTCTACCATTCGTTTCTAAAGAGTGCGTAGATCTTAGTATCTTGCCATCGCTCTGCATGCACAGTGGCCACATCTACGAGCTCAGAGTAATACTGTCCTCTCTCAGGGTCTCCACAGAAGAGCCTGGCACTCATCTGGGATGTCCAGATAAACTGCAGGTTGTTCTTAGGACCACCAACATCTGTCTGTAAGCAATACACAGCTGATCAATCATTCCTGATCGGCACTTATTCAGTTCAAACTTCCCATTCATTCTGACCTTACCATGCAAACCTGAGTCACAAAGGGGAGCCACAATTTACTGTACAGTCCACGGTCTTTGTTTTTCTCCTTATAGAAGCCATAAACTCTGCTCTGGGAGGGATCCTCTTTGCGTCTGCTGAGCACCAAACCTACATAATACTGCTCTAAATATTGAAAAACAAAATGATTATTTATCTCCACACATATATGGTGGTATGTCTCGCTCTTTCTTTATGCAAAGTACCTTTATGGTGGGCTGATGGCTGCACTCTTCCTTTCCCAAACTTGTGAATGCCAACATTATCTTGAGATCCAGAGTTTGTTATGTAGAGATCTGTACTTTGTTCAGATTCTGGAACAAACAGGTGCAAATTAATGTTTCAGAGGGATTTGCAAACAGGGAGGAACTGGTCCAATATCATAGTAATAAGCAGAAGAAGAAACCCTGAAATGATAGAATCATAGAAAAATGGGAATCTGAAAGCAGTCATTCATCAGCAGATTTATTAAGAAGTGTGTTTGAAAAACTCACCCACAAGGGCTGACGGTTCACCCTTCTTTATGATAAATCTGCTTATTCCTTCTCTTAAACTCTTCATATTTTCAGAGGGAGTGCACAAGGGTGACTCTGTTAAGTCCTATAAATAAATAAATAAATAACAGTACATCTTAAAGTATCCCCAGCACAGGAGGCATACATGCACACCCAGCACCCAGTATCTAACAGATGATGTGGCTAATATCAACAAAGACCACTGCTAACATTGTTAGTTAGTGGTGGTATTATATATCAGCTCTCAGTCAAACTTAAACTGCAGTGTCCTACCGTGTTACAGCAAACTGTTTCCCTGTCATTGGTTCCACACACAAACAGCTGGTTAGTGTCTTCCCTCGGGTGGACCAAAGTGATGTTATAGCTGCAATCCTAAATGACAACAAGAATATTGTTTGCTATATTTCTTGAATGATCAATCAAATGTGACAAACTAACTTTGGTTTGTTTTGCTTACCTGTTCACTGTGTTCACCGTTGCATTCCTTCCACCGCATAACTATATGATTCTGTGACTATACATAATGCAGGATCATTACTTTCCCAGACATTAATATCAAGTTATTTCAGTGCACTCAGTACAGTAGTTTATTGTGGTTATAGCTTTTACCTTCTCACTGTTTTGAAAGTTGTAGGTATTCAGGTCTGTTTGTCCAGCAGCTAAAACTGTGTCCGGCTGCCCTTCTAGAAGAATCTGTACAGGTGCCTTGTCCTGAAGATTGAACCTTTTCATTTTTGTTTCTAAAATAAATAAATAAAGATTTGTTGTCAAATGTAATCTTTCGGTTAAGAATGTTCCTTGGAAGACAGATGGAAACCACATGAAAATTGTCATTATTTTTGTCTGTGCTAGACGAGGCAGATGTTTTAATTAGTCACACAGAGCAATCTTGTCCAGATTAATAACAGAACATGGTGACGTTGGTGATGCTTTAATTATACGTACTGTGGCCGAACCTCCAAGATAAGATGCCCTGAGAAAGAGAAGTTAGTCTACCACTTTCTGTCTGTTGCTTTCTGTCTAGTGTATTATTTAATTGTTTATTATTTGGTTGATCCACTGTTTATTAATGAACTTACTGGAGTTTACTTTTAAACATTTGTCCTTTTATTCATTGAGTAAAAAATAATCCCTAACAGAAGACTGGATGGTCCTGATTCCCAAGGATCCTGAGAAAGGACCAGTCCCATCCAACTACCGGCCAATAACCTGCCGGCCAACGTGGAAACTCTCGTCAGGCATCATAGCAGCTAAGACGAACCCGCATTTGGTTCAATACATGAGAAAGAGATTGGCAGAGACACAAGAAGAGCAAAACACCAGCTACTGGTAGACAGAGCAATCACTCAAGACTGTAAGACCAGACTGACCAACCTGGATTCATTACAAAAAAGCCTATGGCTCAATGCCTCATACATGGATCCTGGAAAGAACAGAATTATACAAGATCAACAGGACCCTAAGAGCCTTCATTAGGAACTCACCGGGGATGTGGAGAATAGCCCTAGAGGCCAACTTCAAGCCAATTGTACAAGTTACCATCAAGTTCACATGGTTTAACTGTCGTGTCCCAACTTCCCCCAGACTATGCATCTTAGGTGACATCAGTGAATTAGTTATGGAGTCAGATATATCACTCATAGTTCTTAGTGCCTTGTGCATCGCTAAGAAAGCTATCCTCATGAATTGGAAATCAAAAAATAAACTGTGTATTACTCAATACAGAAATTTATTAGTAGATCATGTTAGTTTAGAGAGAAATTACTGCTTCTTCTAAAAACCAATTGGATGAATTTGGCTCTCTCTGGTTCCCACTGATCAGCTCCATTACTTAGTGGGGGTGGTTGGCTGTGGGCTCTGCTCCCAGTGTGCTTTGTAGGTGGCCGCGGGGTGGAGTCTGGGGGTCTGGTAGCCTCCTGAGACTGGAGACTGGCCCTTGCGCCTTGGCTCGGGGGGGGGGGGGGCTCCATCTGGGACCTCCCTCGCCCTTCTGCTGGGGTGGGTGTGGGGTTGTCTTTGGAATGTGTGGTCGCGGTTCTTCGTGGCTCTTGATGGGCTGCGGGTGGCCCGGGTTTCCTGGGTCTCTCTCTACCTGCCTCTGGCAGTCTGATGGGCAGAGCTGCGGCTTTCTGCCCTCATCAGTAAATAATTTCATGACATAGACACAAACACTCAAGCAATCACAACACAAAAAAATTGTTGGTTTGTGTAGCCATGCTTTGTTTGTTTTTGTTTTTTTCCACATAAATTTATTTTTCCAAGTATTGTTTGTTTTTTTGTATCTTTATTTCTTCTCTTACAGGTGCAGCAGTTAATGAACCATTTTGGTTTATTTACTTGTGCTCTATCCCCCTTTTCTCTATTTTCTCCCCGTTTTCCCTTTTTTCCATCTCTCTTTTCTTTCTTTGTTTTCCCCTCAGCCTGTCAACTCTGGCACAGGTAAATGTGAACAATAACAAATAAATAAAAGGACAAACATTAAAAAGAGGAGCCTATAGAGCAGGGCTCCTCAAATCCAGGCCTCGAGGTCCGGTGTCCTGCAGGTTTTAGATGTGTCCCTGATCCAACACACCTGATTCAAATGGCTGAATTACCTCCTCAGTATGCAGTCAAGTTCTCCAGAGTCCTGCTAATGACTTCTATATTTGACTCAGGTGTGTTGGATCAGGGACACATCTAAAACCTGCAGGACACCGGACCTCGAGGCCTGGAGTTGAGGATCCTTGCTATAGAGAATCTATAGAGCTCATCTTGAGAGAGCAAATATGTTTGGCACAAAATCTGATGACAGGCTTTAAAAAAAAAAAAAAAAGCTGAAGCAAAACTATTTTGTTCCCATGCTGCTGTCAATATGAAAGCCAATTACTTGTTCAAACTTTTACCAGAGGTTCCTGGTAGCAATGTTGGTGTTTTCTGGAAAACATGACCGAAGGAAGAAAAATGAAATATGTTCTCTACATTTCTCAGAAGTTTCCCCACTTGTTACAGTAAAAAAACCCAAAACAATACAAACAAAAAAACAAACAAACAAGTGTACCTCACAATAATAACAATGTTTCTTCTTGACTCAATAAACCCACACAGTGTCACAGTGAATCTGTCATGGTCCCCGCCCTCTCCGGGCCGGCAGTGTGTTGTATGGGTGTTTTGTTCTTTGGGCAGGCTCGACAGTTGCTCCACCCTCTGGCCGGCCTCCTCCAGCCGTGTGTGGCACACCTGATCTCAATCACTGTTTACTCTCCTGTTTTCCCTGAGGCTCACTCGCTGGGTATTTAAGCCAAAGGAAGTCTTCAGTCCTTGCCGGATCGTTGCCTCTATCAGGTAGCCAAACTATGCACTTTATTTTGGTGTTGTTCCAATGTTCTTTTTGCCTTCTGGATTAATCGCTGTTTGTGTGCAGAGCTGAGCCGGGGTCTGTTGGGGTGTGAGTCAAGAATTCTGTGGGTCAGTAAATGTGCTGCCAGACCGACGGAGTGTTGGAGACAAGCCTGTTTAATCCCAGACCTCCTCACTCAAAAACTTTGTTGGATTTGTGAAAATAAAAACTGGAAACATTTTACGTCTGCCTCTGCAGTTGGGTCCTTCCTTTTCCTGAACATCATGACAGAATCACATCAGACCCCTTAAAATGGAGCACACAAAGAAATCCAGACTGAATTTTTGACTGTTGGGTCTTCTCTGTAATTATTGTACAGTCCTTACCTTACAATTTAAAGAGCCTTGAGGTGACTGTTTGTTGTGATTTGGTGCTATATAAATAAAACTAAATTGACAAAACTAATAAGTGTCATGTACTACGCGCTGTGTGGCAGGTTAAGGACCCCAATGCAGGACTCAAGACAGCCATAACTTAAACCACAGCTTTATTTGCTAGAAAACATAAAATAAACAGAACTAGACAGGGCCAGCAAAATAAACTGGGAGACTCGCTCAACATTAATACAGACGACAGAATGGCATGAAAACACACAGCAGCCGCAACAGAGGACGCTGTGTGCAACAGAGACCTGAGGGAAAAGCAAACAATAAATTTAGCAGGAATGATGAGGGACAGCAGGAGACAGACAGAATCACAGTAATGAAAACACAGGAAGTGAAACTCAACGTGACACACAGAGAACAGGAGGCTAGGAAAATAAAACAAAGTGCAAACTAGATAAGGAAGGAACAGACACGACCAAAACATACTGTGTTCCAAATTATTATGTAGATTTAATTTTTTGTTTGTCCATTAACCTCATGGATGGTATTGTGTCTTGGGGCTCTTTGGATCACTGAAATTAATCTCAGACACCTGTGATAATCAGTTTGCCAGGTGAGCCCAATTAAAGGAAAACTACTTAAGAAGGATGTTCCACATTATTAAGCAGGCCACAGGTTTCGAGCAATATGGGAAAGAGAAAGGATCGCTCGGCAAATAGGGAGTGTCTTGGACAAAGCGTGAAAACATTAGATATTTCACAAAAACTGAAGCGTGATCACTGAACTGTGAAGAGATTTGTGGCTGATTCAGGGCACAGTTGGGTTCGTGCAGATAAAGGCATAATGAGGAGGGTTTCTGCCAGACAAATTCATCTCATTAAGAGAGCAGCTGCTAAAATGGCATTACAAAGCAGCAAACAGTTATTTGAAGCTGCTGATACCCTTGGAGTCCCATGAACATCAAGGTGTAGGATCCTCCAGAGGCTTGCAGTTGTGTATAAACCTACAATTTGGCCACCCCTAACCAGTGCTCAGAAGCAGAAACTGTTGCAGTGGGCCCAGACATACATGAAGACTAATTTCAAAACAGTCTTATTCACTGATGAATGCCGTGCAACCCTGGATGGTCCAGATAGATGGAGTAGTGGATGGTTGGTGGATGGCCACCACGCCCCAACAAGGCTGCGATGTCAGCAGAGGTAGTGGAGTCATGTTGTGGGCCAGAATCATGGGGAGGGAGCTGGTAGCCCCCTTTAGGGTCCTAGAAGGTGTCAGCAAAGTATATAGACTTTCTGACTGATCACTTTCTTCCACGGTACAAAAAGAAGAACCGTGCCTTCCATAGCAAAATCATCTTCATGCATGAAAATGCACCATCTCATGCTGCAAAGAATACCTCTGTGTCATTGGCTGCTTTGGGCAAGGCATGGCCACCATCCTCCCATGACCTCAACCCAATTGAGAACCTCTGCCATATCCTCAAGCAAAAGATCTATGAGGGTGGGGTGCAGTTCACGTCAGAACAGCAGCTCTGGGAGGCTATTCTGACATCCTGCAAAGAAATTCAAGCAGAAACAATGGATGCAAGAATTGTGAAGGTGATATCAAAGAAGGGGTCCTATGTTAACTTGGCCTGTTAAGATGTTTTGATTGAAATAGCTTTTGATTTTAGCAAATACGACCACTTAATGCTGCAAATTCAGGAAAAGACATTTGCAGTTATTTACAATCTATAAAATGTTTTGAAACTCTGTTGTGCATAAAAATTTGAAACAGTGCATTTTTCAGTTTTTTTTATTCTGTTATCATTGGGAGGTTTAATAAAATTTGATTTATACTCTAATGGTTCATGATGTGAAAAATTATACTGACCCTCATTTCAATTGACCATTTAGGGAAATCTGAGGAAAATATCACACATAATAATTTGAAACACTGTGTACAGAGGACTTGTCAAGAGGGAGGTGTGGTGTTCATGAATAATAAACGGTAAACATTAGGGATCTTTAATGTGACCCAGGAATGTCATGTGACGTGTGGAAGTCAGCACAGGGGTTGTTGTTTGTTTGTTTTGGCAATAAAGGACGTGGTTGTCAGCACACGGAGGTTTTTGTTTCTTTGCTCTACTTAAGAACACGACAGGAGGCCGGCACAGGCAGGGAACAAAGAGAGCTGAGGAAGCACTAACAATAACTAAGAACAGGACTCAAAACATAATGAACTGAAACTCAAAACCCATAGCAAACTCAAAATCATAACAAAACCTAAGAATTAAAGCAAAACACTGAGAAAAGCCGAGGACCATCACAAAAAGATTTAGTGGGTTTGAAAAGCTATTCTGTGAACAGGGTGCAAAATTGCTGAGATTGCTGTTCTTTATGAAAAAAAATCCTGGGCACCCACCATAATCAACTGTTCCTACATGAATTACATAAATAAAAACCCAGTTTTGCTTTGTAAACAAAACATATACCAATGCTGTTGGCTTAATGAACTATGTGATTGGACAATAAATTATAAACCAACCAACCAACTGTTTTCGACCTTGAAATACCCATTGTAATCTTATTTATATTTTCAGTTATTTAGTTGGCAGTAACACATTTAAAAAATAAGACAGTAAATATTTTCTGTTTTATTTTCTTTTGCGGTCATGCCAAATACTATGATTAATGCTGGTACTACGGGGTCAGAGTTCAGGATGTGAGGTCATCAACTATCGCGAGGTTGGTGAGTTGAGCGACCCCTCGTGGATGACTTGTTGTTGTTGTTGTTGTTTTTTTTTTTTTTTTCCCCCGTGCATCTGTGCTCGTGTCTGTACCTGCTTCGTGGAAAATAATCCATAGCAGTGGCGGTTTCTGATATGGGCGACATGGGCAGCCGCCCAGGGCGGCATTTCATCTAGGGCGGCATGACCGCCCCCCTCCCCCCAACGCATTGCGATCGCCGCAGCAACGCCTACCGCACTACTCCACTTGTGGGATAATGGGCGCCCTCTATTTGCTGTGTATTGCATGTAGCTTTCTGCCATGGTCAGACAGGTTGTAACAGAAGAAAAAGGGCAGGCGGGGGATTCTCTCTCTGTCTCGCTGTCACTGCTTCACTCGATCGTCACACACACAGCGCTGCCCCGCCCCCTTCTCCTCTCAGCCTGGGGTGCGAGTCGAGTGAAGCAGTGATGGCGTGAGAGTGAGACTGTCAGCCGGGTTCATTCATTCATGCCTGTACAGTTTGGGCCTGGTTACAGCCAACAGTAACCGCTGAATTATAAATAAAGGCGACTTTTGCTGGCAGTCTCTTGCCAAACCTTTTATCCTCACGGACACTGCCATATCAAGATTAACGCGAAGTGTATGTCCTAATATTGAAAAGTTTTGCGAGATCTCGCAAAAGTAACTCAGGATCTCGCAAAACTTTTGCGAGATATGCAAAACTGACTCTTTTTTTTTTTTTTTCCTCCCATGTTCCACAGAATGAATCTGTGCGTCTAATAAAATTAGATGCACACAACTGATAGAACACAAAGCCAATTTCATTTATAATACTGTAAATATGGTCATTAAATCACAGTATTTGTGTGAACCCGAATCCTGATAAAAAAAATAACACAAATACGAATCTAGACAGTTTGGACAAATGTTGGTGGATGGCGCAGTGTTGCCAGATTGGGCAGCTTGTGAACACATTGGGGTGGAATATTATATAGATATTTCTATATAATTATAAAATTATATAGATATATAATTTTACAATAAAAACTTCCTAAAAACCTACCAAATATGGTGAAAAGCAGCCAAAATTTTAACAAGTTACCCAAAGCTTGTATATTTAAATATATATCACACCTGGTGCTATTAACATGAGTTTCAGTGGAGGTTTTGTTGTGTTGGGCTGGCAACTGTCAGTCAGATCTGACAACCCTGGGGATGGGCGGTGGTGGTGGCGAATTGTGGCAGATGGAAGGGAAAAGGTCAAAGCCATCAGGTGCACAGTTTAGGAAAAAGAGAAAAGAAGAAGAGGAGAAACAAGCAAAGATAAAGTTAAGCAGAAGCTGTGTAATATTTCAGTTTCTTCCATGTTTTTTCAAATAAAAATTTAAAAGAAATTCTGAGTGTGCCTGTGATGGTGGGGAGACCTTCTGTTAAAGCCTGTCTGTCAGACCATGGCAGAAAGCTACATACACCACACAGCAGTCGCTCATTACCCCCCCAAGTGTAGTAGTGCGGTGATCGCTATTGTGTGTGTGTGTGTGGGGGGGGGGGCGCCGGCGGGAATGCTCGCCCAGGGCGCCAAACAGGCTAGGACCGCCACTGATCCATAGAATCGGGAGTAATAAAGTTGCTGAAGTGAAGACGGGCTCCTGTCTTTTTAGGAGAGCAACACAACCAAAAAACAAACAATAAACATACAAACACACACTCACAGAACGAACAAACAAAAAACATATTTGCTTTTCTGAGCATGAAGAGCCAACTTTAAACCATGCAGTGATGTCTGCGGAAAAGAGAGGCAGGAGTTTCTCAGAAGAGCCATCTGAGCAGACCATCAGGTTCTCTTTGTCTGCAGACGTACTGTATCCTTCCTGATCTTATTTGTAAGAATAACCCCCCCCCACAAAAAAAAAAAATAACAGGGCTGATATAAGCATGCTGGGGTCCATCTGAAAACCAGTAAAATGCCTCGGACAAATAAACAAAGCAGCAGTGTGTGGGGCACAAAGCCGCTTTCTGTTCATGTCATTGATAATACCGCTTTGTTGTCGACGTGGGAACAGCTGACTGTGACGTTAATGGAACTGAACTATACAGACATCACGTTTGAAAGAAAGACTTCATGTTTTTCCAGAATCTCAATTACTTATATCAATTATAATTTAATAAATATTAATTTACTTTCTTGCAAACTTTAAAATGCTACCCCCCCCCCCCCCCCCTTTTTTTTCTATTTCATATCTCAGAACTGAAGGGGAAAAAAAGTCCTACCTTTTTCTGTGAATATCATCCTCGGGGAATTCTCAGCGTTCCCCATTACCAGATTACAGAGGTGTAAAAGAAAGAAATGTGCCGCTAATGAGAGCCTCATCTTTCTGACAGCCAGGCACGATTTTTGAAGCGAGAGCCAGTCGTCTAAAGCAGTAACTTTAAAAAAAACAAAAAAACTGGTCCTTCACCTCGACAGAAACATCATGGGGTCTGAGACTGCAGTTTCTTTGTACCGCTTCCTTTCTTCTCTTTTCTCCAAAAGAATTTAAGGAACTGAGACGCTCTTCAGCGTGACTGAGACTGCTTTTCTGGGTAACAGGCAGGAGGATCCATGGTGGGCAGAAGAGACAAACAAGAGTTATAAAGTGAAGAAAGGAAAACGGATTATCCGTCTTTACGTTTATCGTTGTTGAGAGGAATTAAAAGGCAAAGAGGAGTGAAAGTCAGGGGCGGCTCCATAACTACCGTGGGTGAGTTTATCAAAAGCAAAGTCAGTGGGGGACGTTTTCAGGCCATGGCCTGAAAACTCTGCATCAGCTTAAAGCTGATGCAGTTTTTCTCAATTCCCAAGACACATTTCTTGAAACCAACCCTCCATTTCTCTAAACTGTTAACACAAAACTCAACTTTCAAGAAACCTCTGACTCTTCCTGCAAAACCAAACTATTGCCTCAGAACTGTTCAAACAGTGTGTGTGTGTGTGTGTGTGTGTGTGTGTGTGTGTATATATATATATGTATATATATATGTATATATATATGTATATATATATATATGTGTATATATATACTAGACAATGTCATCAGAACACTGGACTTCAAACTTCAGAGACACAAATCTTGTGGGAAAACAGCACATGACAAAACAACGTACAGTGCACACAACTGCTGATGCAAATGGGAATCTGGAAATGCCTGAAAATAAGCATCAGGGTCTGGGGCAGCTCAAGCAACTGAAAGGGAAACTTGAGGAAAATCCCAAATTCAAGGATGACTATATAAAGGTTATAGAAAATGTCTTAAAGGAAGGTGATGATCAAATCCAAAGAAACAGAGAAGCAACTGACCCAAGTGAGCGATACTATATCGATACTAATCAAAATCTTCTGGAGACCTCACTGTGGCAGAACTGATCAGTTCAGGGTTGGCTTGCTGGACCTGAATTTCAGGGGAAAGAGAGTTTGTTACATCAAAGTCAACTCCAGAACTTCTGGTGGATGATCCTGTGCTCAAAAAGACAAGCACTACAAACAAAAGCAGTAAAAGAGGAACATCTGGGGAGACTTAAGCCCATCCCTATAGAGACAGTGCCTGCTCCCAGACAATCAAAATCAGCAAAAAACAATTTAAGCATAAAATTTCACAAAGGGAAAAACAATACAGCATCCTCATCTGCACCAAAGAATAAAACAGTTAAATGTGGATTATTAAAGTCCCTGTTAGTAAATGATTTAATAATTCATGAACATATTGATTTATTCTGCCTAACAGACACCTGGTTACAGCAGGATGAATATATTAGTTTAAATAAATCAACACCCACGAGTCACACTAACTGTCAGAATGCTCGAAGCACAGGTCGAGGAGGAGGAGTGGCAGCAATCTTTCACTCCAGCTTATTAATTACCCAAAGACCCAGACAGTGTTTTAATTCATTTGAAATCCTGACTCTTAGCCTTGTTCACCTTAATTGGAAAATTCAAAAACCTGTTTCCATCCTTTCTCAGAGTGATGCTGAAAAGTTAATTCATGCATTTATTACTTCTAGGCTGCACTATTGAAATTTGTTATCAGGCTGTCCTAAAAGCTCCCTGAAAAGCCTTCAGCTGATCCAAAATGCTGCAGCTAGAGTACTGACAGGGACTAGAAAGAGAGAGCAGATTTCTCCCATATTGGCTTCTCTTCATTGGCTCCCTGTTAAATCTAGAAGAGAATTTAAAATCCTTCTTAAATATAAGGTCTTGAATAATCAGGCCCCATCTTATCTTAAATCAAGCATTTTACTCTCAGACTGCTGGCTTACTTGTGGTTCCTAGGATACTTAAGAGTAGAATGGGAGACAGAGCCTTCAGCTTTCAGGCCCCTCTTCTGTGGAACCAGCTCCCAGTTTGGATTTGGCAGACAGACACCCTCTCTATTTTTAAGATTACAAAAAGTAGGTACTGGCAGCCAAATTTTCAAAATCATTGTAAAGTCAAAAAGAAGCATAGAATATTTCAGGTCAATATCTGTAATGGTTTTTTACATAAGGTTAAAAATTTAACATATAAAAGGTCCAAAAATGTCCAAGCCACTTTCTGATCATGGAAAGGGGGAAAAAAAAAAAAGGCTGAAAATAGCCTTGAAAATATCTCTGCTTCTAAAACCCTGAATGCAGCACATGACTGCAACAAACCAGAAAGCCACATCACAGCCATGTGACCGACTGCAAATCGCACATTGTTCGTTCATAAAATGGGGCTAAACAAAGTCGCCACGATGGCTCCTAGCTCCAATTGCAACTCTGCACGAGGAATCTGCTAAATGTCACTTGAGGTAAACAGTCAGCTGGGCCCATACTGACCAAATCTGGCAGTTTTCTAAGTGGATTTATGCACATTATTGAATACTTATTGCAACTGGTATGTACAGAATGAGAATTTCATTAAATTTTATTTGGTTTAAAAATATTTTAAATTCCAACAAGCAGACCTGAACAGTGGCAAGTAGAAGGTGAACAACTTATCTCTGTTTGAGTAGCCACGTGACCAATTCTATAGGTGTTAGCTAAGTGCTGCCAGTACCTACTTAAAACTTTCCTTTTGATAAAGCTTGTAGTTAGGGCTGTATGTCATGTCGTCTGTTTGCAGACGACATGACTCTCATCGGACTCATCTCAGACGGGGACGAGTCAGCCTACAGGATGGAGGTCAAACGTCTGGTGTCCTGGTGCAGCCACAATAACCTGGTACTGAACGCCCAGAAGACCGTGGAGATTATAGTGGACTTTAGGAAGCACACAGCCCCTCTACCCTCCATCATCCTGACTGACACCCCCATCACCACAGTGGACTCTTTTCGCTTCCTGGGAACTACCATCACCCAGGACCTCAAGTGGGAGCCCACCATCACCTCTGTCGTCAAAAAGGCCCAGCAGAGGATGTACTTCCTGCGGCAGTTGAAGAAATTCAACTTGCCAGCAAGGACCATGGTGCAGTTCTATACTGCCGTCATTGAGTCCATCCTTACCTCCTCCATCACTGTGTGGTACGCTGGAGCGTTGTGCACTCTGCTGAGAAGGTGATTGGCTGTAACCTCCCATCTCTCCAGGACCTGTACACCTCCAGGACACTGGGGCGTGCAGGTCGGATCACAGCCGACCACTCTCACCCTGGGCACAGACTTTTTGACCCTCTCCCCTCAGGCAGGAGGCTACGGTCCATACGGACCAGAACCTCCCGCCATAAGAACAGTTTCTTCCCCTCTGCTGTTGGACTCATGAACAATAACCCTAAGACTGTTACCACCACCCTCCACAAACGCTGATGACCCTATGTCTATGCACCTGTCTGATTGCACTGATGTACATATTAGTGGAATATAGTTTACATTCTTTTATCTTTTAATTAGTCTCTGCACTGTATATTTTGTAATTTTGTAATATTGTGTTATAGTTATAGCTCTAATATCTCTGTATATTTGCAATTTGTATACTTGTATATTGTCTTATAGTTTTTATACTTATTTGTTTTTTTTCTGTAAGCACGAAGTACCGCAGCAATTTCCTAATGCTGTGAACCTGTTCACCCATATGGCAATAAAAACCTTCTGATTCTTCTGATTCTGATTTTGATTCTGATCAGGTGACCCTGAACCCTCCCTTAGTTATGCTGCAATAGGCCTAGGCTGCTGGGGGGTTCCCATGATGTGCCATCTCTTTTTCATTCACCTCTTTTCACTTTGTTTATACACCACTCTGCATATAATCACTAGTTATTATTAATCTCTGGCTCTTTTCCACAGTGTGCCTTTTGTCCTGCCTCTCTCTCTCTCCTCAGTCCCAACCGACCTAAAGAAGTCGAGTAGCAGGAAACAGTTTCTTTCATTCTTTGGACGTCACTGGATGACTCGTAGAATCTGTCTTACATAATTCAAGATGATTTACCAAATAAATGTTTTTATGTAAATTATATCATGGCTCAGGAAACAATGCATCGCGCTTTTGGTAAAATGTGGTTATTCTTTTGAATAAAGACATTTTAGACAGAGATATGGTTGCTTCATGTTCATTATGCCTGATGTTTGCTGTAGCTGTGTTAAGTCAGTAGCTCAGTGCTGTGTTAAAAGACAAACTGCTATCCAACTCCATGGATTCAGGTTAAATAAAAGCCTCTGGAGCTTGAAAAAGGCGACTGGACTTCTTTTTGTTTCTTGAAGACGTTTCACCTCTCATCCGAAAGGCTTCTTCAGTTCTCAACCAAATGGTGGAGAGACCCAGGTATTTAAACCCCTGTGGGCGTAGTCCCCTGGAGGTGGTTATGACCCTCTATTGATCATGTGCTTGAACACATGTGCCCAGGTGTGAAGGGGGCGTGGGTCATATTTAATCAGTGGTTTCAGTTGAAACCAACTTAGGACTCCGCTCCATTGTTTCCTGTGGCCTATTGAGGTCACTGGAACAAAGGTGTGAATGGGGGTTGAGACGTCTGGGAAGGGAGCTCAGGACAGCACTGTAAGCGGGGGAAAGTTGGTGGATGTGCCATGGGCTCCCCAGTGTCTCCCATTGTAGCCAACCTTTACATGGAGGAAGTGGAAAGTAAAGCTCTTGGTTCTTTCAAAGGGAAGGCACCTAGCCACTGGTACAGATATGTAGATGACACCTGGGTCAAAATCAAAACCCAAGAAGTAGAAGCCTTCACTCGTCACATTAACTCAGTGGATAAATACATACGTTTTACCAGGGAGGACACCAGAGATAACAAGTTACCATTCCTGGACTGTGCGGTGCTTATCGAGGAAGATGGAAGCCTCAACATTGAAGTTTACCGGAAGCCCACACACACAGACCAGTATCTCCTCTTTGACTCCCACCACCCTCTGGAACACAAACTTGGGGTGATCAGGACCCTACAACACCGTGCGGAAAGTGTTCCCTCTAAGGCAGAAGGGAAGCATAAGGAACACACACACATTAAGAAAGCCCTCAAAACATGCGGTTACCCCAACTGGGCCTTCATCAAATCAGCTAAGATGCACAGGAATGAAGGCCAAACACAAACTACAGAGAATGGGAAGGACAAGAGGAACAACATTGTCATCCCATATGTGTCAGGCTTGTCAGAGAAACTCAGAAGAATTTTCTCCAAGCATGACATCTCAGTATACTTCAAACCAAGTCACACCCTAAGACAAAAACTGGTTCATCCCAAGGACAAACCCGCCAAACACAAGATCAGCGATGTAGTGTATGCTGTTCAGTGCAGTGAAGAGTGCTCGGACCTCTACATTGGTGAAACCAAACAGCCTCTTCACAAACAAATGGCACAACATAGAAGAGCCACCTCGACAGGACAAGATTCAGCAGTACATCTGCATCTGAAGGAAAAAGGGCACTCTTTTGAGGATGCCAATGTCCACATTTTGGACAGGGAAAACAGATGGTTTGAAAGAGGAGTGAAAGAAGCCATCTATGTCCACTGTGAACAACCATCATTGAACAGAGGAGGTGGATTACGTCACCAACTTTCCCCCGCTTACAGTGCTGTCCTGAGCTCCCTTCCCAGACGTCTCAACCCCCATTCACACCTTTGTTCCAGTGACCTCAATAGGCCACAGGAAACAATGGAGCGGAGTCCTAAGTTGGTTTCAACTGAAACCACTGATTAAATATGACCCACGCCCCCTTCACACCTGGGCACATGTGTTCAAGCACATGATCAATAGAGGGTCATAACCACCTCCAGGGGACTACGCCCACAGGGGTTTAAATACCTGGGTCTCTCCACCATTTGGTTGAGAACTGAAGAAGCCTTTCGGATGAGAGGTGAAACGTCTTCAAGAAACAAAAAGAAGTCCAGTCGCCTTTTTCAAGCTCCAGAGACTACTATGACCTGGATAACTGAGAATCTACACAGACGTTAAATAAAAGCAGCAAAATTTGCAGGTGAAAGTATTTTATAAAGTGCTGCAAGAGAGTTACAGGAAGAACAGAGGTAAAATATCTTTTTGCAACACCATAGTTCTCTCTGCTGTCGTTCAAAATAAACTGAAGCTCAGCTTTTAACACACACATTGCCACACTCCAAAGACAGGCATGGATTAGGTTAATTGCCAATTCTAAACTGTCTGTAGATGTGAATGTGAGCATGAATGGTTGTCTGTCTCTGTGTGTTAACCCTGTGACATACGGGTGATCCAATGAAAAAGACTGATTTTAAAGAAACCAGGGGGAGATAACAGGTAGAACCTTTAATGAATTTCAAAGGGATAATGTCTGTTGGGCAGGAAGAAGTGCACATGTGAAACGAGATCTGTTGTGGAAATTAGTTTAAACTTGGAGAACAGAACTGGGTGAAAGACTTGAACAATTTAATATTTCTGTTGGTGCATATGGAAGGGATGGCATTCAACACAACCGTTAGACCTCAAATGTGGTTAAGAACCGTGACTATACATCGCTTTAGTTTGTTTATACTTAAAGGTGTAAGGGTGCTAGTTTTTAAGGTACGTAACGCTCTGAGGTCTCACTTTATCTCACGGGTGCTTTGAGTGTTGTGGCTGCCACAGGAAGGATCTCTGGATAAGACACAGTCCTGGAAGGTGTTTCCGTACTGTGCCTAGTTTGCAACCTCAAGTTGGACTATTTCACTTCCACTGTTGACATGTGGCTTTTTCTGCAGTGATGGATAAGTCTTGTTATTGTAAAAGGCTTTCTAGTAAAACATTAATAGTGGAAAAAGTTAAGATAAGCATTTAACTTAGATCCAAAGCTGTAAAGTTAACATTGTCCTTGAGTTTATGACCCTTATCCTGACATTTAAAGTATTCCAGGTCTTAGAAGTGAAGAAAATACACATTTCCTACCTTTTTCTGTGAATATCATCGTTGGGAAATGTGAAATGTTTGCCTCAGTCAGACTACAGAGACATAAAAGCAATAAATATGTCACTGATAAGATCCTCATCTCCCTGACAGTCAGGGATGGTTCTCCAAGAAAAATGAAAAAGTCCCCCTCTATGGGTGTGGTCAAAGACCTTATGATTTTCCAATGATTTAAGCTGAGGACTGACTTTAGGGAATAGTCTGTAATGTCCATCTCTGAAATTCCTGCATGTTTAATCTCAGTGGAAAATCATGAGGTCATCTGAAAGGTGCTGGAGAACTGCCTGCAGCTGGTCCTCCCACAGTATGAGAAACAAGGCTTTCCACATTCATGACTGAAATACAATTAATTATTAAATACTCGCAATACAGTCAAGCTCACAATGGTGGTACTATAAAGTTTAATTCATGTTGATCATTTTAAGAGCACTTTTGCAAAGTGCTTTACATGAGGCAAGAATTTCATAACTAGCAGATTTTAATAAAAGGCAGCATGCAAACAGTGAAGGGTAGAACATTTGATCGGACAAGTTGTTTTAAGAATCCTCCTGTGGCTGTGATTTGTATATTCCAGTTGTATGACACGTCTTTTTCTGCACCGAAGGTAAAACACTTCTGCAAAGGATACACCTGTGCATCCTCAGCTATAGCTCCTCTGTCCTCCAGAAATAGAGATACCTTTCAACATAGGGTGATTTCCAGGTGGACGGAGGACAGAAGAGACAAAGAGGAGGAACAGATTAGAGAAATGAGACACTCCTAAGCACAGGCGTATGTGCCTTTGCATTTACCTGTTACATCCTTGTAGGAAAGACTTAAGAAGCAAGAAGTAGGAACAGTTTCTGAGTCTGTGAACTTTTTAAATGGTCTAATAAGGCTGCTTAAAATACCTGAAGGTGCTTGAAACTGCCCCCTTGGTCTGTTCATCTAGAGTGAGAAACTGAATGTGCTAGTAACTTAAAAGAAACATGCAGGCTGCAAAATCATGTGAAACTATTAAAGACTAATAATATGACATAAACATATCGTAGTACCATGAGTAGCCCCATGCCTTCAAAATAGCTGGCTGGGAGCACTTCTGTGATGACCGATGAAACATTAAAGGAAATTATTAACAAAAAATTTAGATTTTTCATTTGATGGACAGACGCTTCCCCTGGGTGGAGAAAGATTATCCACCCCTGGGCATGCAAGGAGATGTATAACCATAGTCAGTCTGCCAGACTGAAGATAAAGCCAGAGGGTTTTCCAAGGGCATAGGAATGAGTTTACTATTGGGGGGGGGGGGGGGGCACATATCGGAAACTTGACAGATCCGTAAATACTCTGAGCAAAGCATAAAAAATTGCAATTTGATCTTTTACTTTCTTCTTTTTCAAATGTTTCTTAGAAAACTAGTGTTATGTACACCTATATTATTGCATGTATAATTTACATATCTATATGTTTTATAATCATATGACATGGGCAAACCACCAAACAAAATGACTTGAGTCTTTTATCAAGCATAATGACCATGTCGTTCCAGGGCTGTACGCTTACTTTATCAGGTGGCCGCACTGGTACTAGCAAGCTAAAAATTTCAGTAGCACAAAAATAATTTAATAGCACACACACAAGTGCAAAGTTTGATATGTTTTATTGGTTGAAAACACTTAATACTGGTCAAAAATGCATTTATGTAGGTTGACTGGCAATAGAACTGGTTCTTAAATGTTCTGACATGAACATTTAAGAACCAGTTCTATTGTTCTTTAAAGAACCCTCACAAATAATGTAATGAACAAATTATTCACTTTTTAATATCAACCTTAAGTAAAAAAAACAAAACAGCTATTAAAATATGCCTATTCAGTTTGAAACTGTGTGTTTGGCCAACAAAAACAAAATCTAATAGATAAAAATAAATATCAATAATAATAATAATAATAAACAACAGAAATAAATAAAAGTGATACCTCTCACATTTAATAGACAAGCTGTGTGCCTCGCTCACAACACAGTGTGCTGTTGTACTTTACAGCCCTACATTTAATAACTGGCCAAACAGGTGCAGGAGCACACAAAAGGTTAAAAAAACATTGGACTAGGCAAAAGAGCCTAAATGTTTTTTCCGCCTCTCATTTGCAGCCACAAACTGCTGGCAAATTGACTCCTTGTCCAGTAAGTCAAGTTTATCGTGTAGATATAGATATATGAAAGTAAACTGACAACAAGACGTTATAAACAAGCCATATTCATGACAACATTCCTGACAGACTATTTTACCTCATTCAAAAGAGTTTCTGACTCCTGCCGCTGTCTCTGCGTCTCAAACACAGAGCCGTTCAGAGGGGGGCGGGGGGAGCGCAGTGACGTGACGCTATGTTGCACTTTCAAAATAAAAGTAACCGAGTTATAGATGTATTTTTCTCCTCCGCGGTGTAATTTTTGAGTGGGACAAATGCGCCTGTCTCCAATATTGGGGAGGACATGTCCCCCCCGGTTCCTACGCCTATGGGGTTTTCAGCAAACCCACTTCATCAACAGACGGAGTGACTTAAATCTGTATTCTTGGCCAGCAGAGGGTGCCTCCTGTTGTTGTAAAAATAAGTCCAAAAGTCTAAAAGAAAATGTGCTCCCTTGATACATGACCTCAGGAAACCCTTTTCTGTTTCTGTTTTTAATCACTAGTTTTAAGTATTAGTAAATGATATTCAATTTTGCTTTATCACAGGTTTGACTTATGAAATCTTTATTATAATCATTAGAAGCCAGAAAAGACTTCTTTTCTGTTTAGATTAAGTTAATACTTTAATTAATGTTCAATATTTTAGAGTTATGTGTGTTTCTTGTCATAAAGTTATGCTATGAAACTACTGCATCAAACAAATATGGTTGCTCTGTTTGAGACTAATAAGTGATGCTGCTGTCTGCTTTGGTTCTTTATCTGGATGCTTGAATTTCAGCTAAAGTTGAAGGTCACTGTTTCAGTTTTATTTCATCAGAAAGCAGAACTTTAATTATTTTTTTCAAAGGAAGCTGTCATTAGTAATCTGTAAGGTTTTGCATGCTCAGTTCTTGTGTTTTAGGTGTCTCTGTAGTCTTTGTACCAGCGGTAATGATCATAGACAGTCTTTCATGGCCACGCCCCTCTGGTCACATCTAACTACAACTACACCTGTCAACTGTTTTACATTTGAAGAACAACTTTATTGTCACATACACATAAGTGCATTGAAATTACATCTCTGTATTTAACCCATCACACATGCAGTACATATCACACACAGCACAACATGGAGCAGCTAGAAAGCACCCAGAGAGGGTTAAGGGCCTTGCTCAAGAGCCACAGCGGTTCAGCCATGCGCTTGACAGTCTGTTGTTGAAAATTCAAAACACGTTTTTGCATGAAATGCAAAGTTTTTGGGGCACCAAAGGAAGTTTTTGGTGGACTGTGTAATCACTAAGGATTATGTACTGGTGAAAAGCCAGGAAACTGAAGGTAGTGCCACGTACACAGTAGGTACTGTCTGCCTCTGGTTGCAGCACATCTATTACACCCCATCATATGTGCGGGTGGAATTTATATTATAATGCTATTTCTTGTTTTTGATCATGATGTTTACCTGTGCAACATGGCACCTGAGAAAGCAGCACCTGAGTTTAAATGATGTAAATGAATATATTAGTAAGCGTGAACATTTGATGTGTTGTTTGATTCAGTTTGTAACAAATACATAAATTAATTTTTAAAAATCTGCCTTTAATCTTGGTTTTAAATCTGGTAGTGTACAAATATTTCGTTACTACACTGATGTAGAATTTTCAGGTATCTGTACTTTACGTGAGTATTTATTTTTCTGACTGCTTTTTTCTTTACTCCCTATATTTTTACACAAATATCTGTTCTTTCTACTCATATTTTCAAAACAGGCCCATCACTTTAGGTTTAACAACTGAGGGGAGTTTTTATTTCCATCACTGTGCCTTCAAACATCAAACCAATTTAAGAGTAAATGGGGGGGATAACACACAGAAGGCAATCATATTGGTTTATCACATACAGACAGAATGAGTGCAGACTTCAGCATCTAGCTTGCCCTTCTGAAGAGGAGCGAGCATAAATGGAGTAGCAAACACACAAACTGTTTGTGTGCAGTTTGTCACACAGTGCATCTGCGAGCTGAAGGTCCAGCTGCTGTACTTGCCAATACGAGAGAGGAGTTCACTCAGAGATGGAGAAAGATTCCAGCTAACATAGCTCATGAAACATCTTACATGTTGTTGAATTCAGTTCATCCACAAAGAGCAGTAAACCTCAGAGCAGCAGCAGGTCAGCTGATCACAGCCTGCACACAGAAAATCAACTGGAGCTCACAATAGAAAGTTGAGATTCCTTTCCCCACATGGAGCCACTACAGCTCATCTTAGGGTTCCCCCACCTAACCAATCCCACTTTAAACCCTTATTATACAAATTGTTTTGTTTCAGTGTGGAGGCAGACTCACCCTCTACAGCTTTTTAAAATTTCCTTTAATTGCTTGTGTCCTAAATAACAGATTCAAGCTGAGTACATTCATTAGAATTTAAATTTGAACAATGTTTGTATTCCCATGTAATAATATTATTTTGTTATTATATCAGTATAGCACAAGGTTCATTTAGCTTTGCACACAAATAGAAGAAATATCCTACAAATTTACTTTGAGCAAATTTCAGAGCCTGTACTGTTCAATTTTACTTGAGTAAAGAAATCAGTACTTCAACTTTTACCAGAGTATTTAAGTATCAGTATTTCTACTAAAGTAAAGAATGTCTGTACTTTTGCCACCTCTGCCTTCCAGTTTGTTAATTGAGGACATATTTAAAATGAATACACAACACTGTGCTGCACTGTACTGGGATTCATGTGACTCCTCATGCTACCAGCTAGTGATGCATTTCTGCAGGATTTTTGATGTCATCTTTGTTGTAGTCGTGACCTCACACAGGTCAGCTTGACCAACAATCGTTCTGGTCTCTCAGTCACTGCCATACTATGTGGCCTTTGTCTTACTGATTTCTTTCAACCACTGTATGCTGGTTGGAAAACACTGGAGCTCATTCAGTCTCTTCTCAGCATTATGAGTCTTTGACTTTGGATGGGCCTTTTTTCTCCAAGGCTGTGGTTCACTTTTGGTAAGGTGATGGTGGGTAAGTCCTGTCAAAGCACCGGTTCTTGTCCATTTTCTTTTGCCTCACTTCTTTAAGAGGCTTGCTGTGTCAACTTTATGCTGGAACGAAGCATGTAATGTCCGAAGGTGTCTGAAGGATGACATTAAGATGATGTAATCCGAACTGTGTCAGCACAGAGCGCATTGAAAATGTAGCTGAATTTGGCTGTTTCTCTGTGATCGCCCCATGTACCCTGCGGCAGCTGGGATAGGCTTCACCCCGGATGGATGGATGGATGGATGGATGGATGGACTTGTTCTTAAAACTTTGTGATCACATCTCACACATAAATCAAATATTCTTGGTTCATATTTAACCTTGTTATCTATTTATTTGTCCTGCCCTTTCCTGTTCAAAGTAGTGACATGCTACAATATTTAGACATGATCTAAAATATTGACCAATGAACTGCTTTATAATTTAAGATTTACTGATTAATTTAAGATTTAAGATAAACTGGTTTCTATAAAACAAGACATAGTGGTGAATCTGCGTGAAGAAAATCTAAGTGCAGTTTCGATATGCTTCAATTATTTGATGTAAGCCTGTGTTTGGTGTAGGCTTGGTGGCAAAGGAGGGACTATTTCAGCTTTCTGTCCACTGTAGCTTCCTCTTTCCATTGTATAATGTCATTTACATGTGATTTCATCTTCTCATGATTCTGTTCACTTTCACCAGGCCTTTTTTTTTGCTGTCATATCACCTGTGCTCTTATCTCAGAAGTTAATAATAATAATAATAATAATAATAATAATAATAATAATAATAATAATAATAATAATATACAAGGAAATTCAGCAACATGGAAGGGTTGGATATGTTTTGGTTCTCTTTATTTTAGATAAATAATTTGTCTATCATTGTCTGTACCGAGATTGAGAGATATCATCTGGCTATTTAACTAAAGAGAGAAAAATGACGTGTAAATTCATACAACTGGTTTGAGTGTTTGTTCTACCCTGTTTCTCTTTTAAAACATTAAATGCTTTTTATTGTTATTTTGATTATTATTATTATTATTATTAATAGTACTACTAGTACTAGTAGTAGCAGCAGTAGTATAGTGATCTCTTAAATCCAAAACATCTTGACTGTTGGGACGTGGAGTCAATGGTGGGAAAGGTTTGACCTTAAATATATTGGTCTTCACTGACATGTTGAGTGGATCTGGCAGACCATAATGATAGCTTTCACTTAAATATAGGCTACAAACTGTAGTGTTTAAATTTTGAAGTGTTCAATAACCTATCAAGTTTGCTAATGTTCCACATGAAATGTAATGAGATGGAACTGATAAGACTCAATGTGTAATATTTAATCAATGTGTTCTTGAATCACTGTCTGTCTGAGTGGTGTCTAAAAAAACGATGTGGGCTTCATAGATAACTGGGAAAGTTTCTGGGGAAAACCTGGTCTTATTTGGAGAGACGCATCCATCCCACTTGGGATGGAGCAGCTCCCATTTCTAGAAATGTGGCCAAATTTATTAAATCCTTCAAAATGCATCTATCCAGGGTTGAGACCAGGAAGCAGAGCTGCAGTCTTGCACGCCTCTCTGCAGCTTCTCTCCTCCTGCCATCCCTCCAAAACCCCATCCCCATAGAGACGGTGCCTGCTCCCAGACCACCAATAAACAAACCTAAAATCACCAAAAAAACTAAACGAAATCCAGAAAATCTATCAATGAAACCAGATGACACATTTCAATTAGTTAAATTGCAGGAATGTCTTAAATACATAAAGGCCTGGATGACCTTTAATTTCCTGCTTCTAAATTCAGATAAAACTGAAGTTCTTGTACTCGACTTCACAAATCTTAGAAACATGGTGTTGAACCAGATATTTACTCTGGATGGCATTACTTTGGCCTCCAGTAACACTGTGAGGAATCATGCAGTCATTTTTGACCAGGATATGTCCTTCAATGCACATATTAAACAAATATGTAGGATCACTTTTTTGCATTTGTGCAATATTTCTAAAATTAGAAACATCCTTTCTCAGACTGATGCTGAAAAGCTAATTCATGCATTTATTACTTCTAGCCTGGACTATTGTAATTCATTATTATCAGGCTGTCCTAAAAGCTCCCTGAAAAGCCTTCAGCTGATCCAAAATGCTGCAGCATTTTGGATCAGCTACATTACCAGTACCAGACTCTTAATGGATTTTGATGCTAGAGTGGTCTGATGTTTGTTGACAGTTTTACTTGATATATCAACTCCATATCCAGCCCTGTTGGCAGCCTGCCCTTCATGTGCCCAAACCTATTTCCTATTTATCATTTATTTGGCAGCTTTACTGCCCCCAGCTGCAAAAAGGAGAATACCCATGGAAAATCCATGAAAAAAACTTTCCCCAACCCGGGTAGCCCTTGAGAAGTGTCAGACCCTTTGATTTATGACCTGCTCAGGCTACACACTAATCTCTCAGGCAACCCCAGAGTGTGACACAATAAACATGGCAGATGGATAGATGGCACTTCTTTAGATAAATGCAATCAAATGGTGATTTAAACTATTATCTGGAGTAATAACAAATCTATTAAACTATACTGTTAAATGAAAGAAAACAAAAATGATGTGGAGGAGTTTATTTACTTCAGGGTGTTGTTCATGAGTGAGGGGAGAGAGGAACAGGTAGTTGACAGATGGATTAGGGCCATGGCTGTGGGGATATGGATGCTGTATTGTTCATTGCGATCTACTTTAGTCGATCTACTTCATGCCCTTCACCTGTGGTCACGAGCGTTGGGTAGTGACCAAAACAACAAAATTTTGGATGCAAACATCAGAAATGAGCTTCCTCTGAAGGGTGGCTGGCCTCTCCATAGGGACAGGGTGAGGAGTGCAGTCTTTCAAGAGGGGCTAAGAGTAGAGTACTCCTAAGAGTACTCCTTCACATCCCAAGGTGCCAGGTAGTTCGGGCATCTGACTAGAATGCCTCCTGGGCGCCTCTTGAGGTGTTCTGGGCATGTCCTACCGAGAAGAGGCCCTGGAGCAGACCTAGGATGCACTGGAGAGATTGCATCTCTTGGCTAGCCTGGGAATGTCTCAGTGTTCCCCCCTGGAGAAACTGGAGGAGCTGGGGAGAGGGAGATCTGTATTTCTCTGCTTAGGCTACTGCCCCCGTGACCCGGCCCCGAACAAACGGAGGGATGGCTGGATGGATGGTGTTCATCACATCTTCTTGTGCACCTATGTGTATAAGACCTCATCTGGTCTGAAAAAGGAAACCAACAGTTGTCCTTGGTTGTCATGATTCCAATAATAAACTTCCACTTAAGGTTATGGAGTCACCGTATATCCAAGAAATATTCTTTTTCAGTTTGAAATGTGAGACAGCACAATGTCATGTCTTTACATCTAAAATTGACTTCCGCCCAGATCTTCTCTCAACAAAGATTCTGTGGCTATAAAATTACAATAGATTACATGTAGATATGGTTAGAATCTTGTCAGATGACGTATTATATCATTATTATTTTATTTAAGAAAAAGAAAATCTAAGTGAATCTATTTAATTTTTAATTAATTTTGCTCATGAGTTGCTTTCATGACAAACATCCTCTGCTTCTCAAGCAGAAACAGTTTTTTTGTTATAAGTGATTTTTAAAAAAAAAATTTCACAGGATTAAGTGGGCGATACTCTGGTGGCTGGTGTCTTTAGTGTCTCATATCATATTCTCTGGGAATTTTGCATCAGGAAATCGTATCTGTGGAGACTGTAATAAGCCTGACAACTCATGTTATCCTATTGCAATGAGTAAGTACTTTAATGTACTTATAGAAATTTTTATTATTAACAGTGTATGAAAATTCCCTTATTGTAGTATTGTATTTTTCTTTATCATAAAGCAGGTCCAGATGCTAGCCTATAAATACTCTAAAAGTGTCAAAATGCTGTAATGCCTGTAAACATACCATTAAAACTTCCATAAAATGTTGATTTTTTAAAGACATTTGTCTCCAGGGAATTGTTAAACTCTGCAGCAGTATTGCAGGGGTTTCCCTAACAACCTGGGGGCTGTGTATAAGGTCAGGACCCTAAGATAATTCTGCTCTGTCCCAGCTGATTCCAGCCATCCTCTTCATGGCCATTTCAGGTTACTTCCCTCAGGCCGCAGATTTGTGGTGCCACGGTCAAAGACCAATAGGTTCAAAAACTCTTTCGTTACTGTGGCAGTAGGTTTATTAAATAATTCAAGGTGCTTTCTATTTATACATTTATTTTTATATATGTGAGATTACACTTGTGTTTTGTTGTTGTTGTTTTAATGTCATGGCTAGCTGCAAAACTATTTGCCCTCCTTTGGATAATAAAGATTTCTTTGACCAGGAAGTAAAGACAAAAACACACAGGGCACACTGACACTTACAGTAGTGAGACTAGAATAAATAACCCAAAAATTGGAGGAAGTCTGTAAAAGGCATGGACTCACACCTCCAAGCATTACCCAGCTAATGTGACTAATGCGAAATAATATGACCATTGACCAGATGCTGAATTCTTGCGCTGGATGACATTTAAAAACTGTCAAAGTCTGAGTCTAACCATTGAAATGAGAACTGGATGTGGGATACTGAGATTTTGTTGCTGTCTTTTGAACCTAAAATCAGCAGGCTTTTCTGTAAGCAACATCTGTTTGGGGTGGATGAAGCTCAGGACGTAGAGCAGGTCACCCACTATAATTGGAAGGTTAGTGGTTCAGTTCCTGGCTACTCCAGTCTGTGTGCCAAAGTATTCTTGTGCAAGATACCAAACCCCAAGTTGTTCTCTGATGCAACTGTTGGAGTATGAATGTGTGTGAATATTAGATGGAAAGCACTTAGCTGTAATGGGTGTGAAAGGGTGAAGGAGGCCTCAAAGTAGAAGAGCGCAATATAAGAACCAGTTGTCTCTGGAGATTGAAAAATGGGCGACGAGACTTCTTTTTGGTTCCTGAAGACGTTTCACCTGCCATCTGAAAGGCTTCTCGAGTTCTCAAAGCAAAAGGTGGAGTGACCCAGGTATTTAAACCCCAGTGGGCATAGTCCCCTGGAGGTGGTTGTGACCCTTTATTGCTCATGTGGATACAGTGATCCCTCACCTATCGCAGGGGTTATGTTCCAGAGACCCCCACGATATGTGAAAATCCACGAAGTAGTTGTGTTATATTTATTATATATTTATTTTATTATTTATATATATTTTAAAGCTTTAAAAACCCATCCCACACTCCTATAAACCTTTCCATCTCTCTTACTACAACTTGAATGATGAACATGACGAATTATGTAGCTGTGCAGTACTGATGATGATGAAGATGGTGCAGTATGTTTGTCGTCGGCTGTTACTTTTATTTCCACTAAAGGCTTAGGCATAACCTATCTCTTCATCCGGGTGTTAGAGAAATTATGTACCACAAAGTTTCACAATATAATGAAAACTCCATGAAACAGAATTAGAAATATAATTTTTTAAAAATACGCATGTCATGGTCCTGGGCCAGTGGTCCAGTGTTTTGTGTTCATTTGGTTCTGTTTAAGTTGTATCTCTGATTATGTTTATTAGTTTTCTTTTGAATAGGTCCTCAGTTTGTTGTAGTTTTGGTTTAGTTCCTTTTGTTCCTGTCTCCTCTGCGTCACTGTCCTGCATCTGTGTGTGTTTCCTGTTTTACTTTGATAGTCCTGTCTTCCTGGTGCTTTGTGTTTAGTTTTGCTTCCCTTTGTCTCGTCTGGTTAATTACGTTCAGCTTTGCCCCTCACTTGCTGCCTCTTTCCTGATTACCTACTGTGTGTATTTAAGTGCTCAGTCTGTGTTTGTTCCTTGTTGCGTTGTAATCTATGCTCCATTTGCTGTGTGTCACCCTGCCTGTTAGCATTTAGTTCTGGCACCTGTCCAGCCCTGCTTAGCTCTGTTCATGTTTTCATTTCTCAGTAAGCCACCTTCCTGTTACATTTGCCTGTGTGTTCTGCATTTTGCCACACAGCACACCATGACACCACAATACAGGGAAGCTGCAAGAAGAGAAAAGCGATATAGTGAGGAATGACTGTAATCACATGGGCCAGGGTGTGTGTGTGTGTGTGTGTATATATATATATAATTAGTTTTGTTACATTTTATTGCATGTTACAAAAACACTGCTGGAATATTTTGTCATTGGTGGGGATATCGTTAACAAGTATATTATATGTTTCCTCTCTTTAACAGCCAACTGCTGTTTGAAGAATATAATCAACAATTCAGACAACTATCAAATCACCACTAAGTAAACAATTACATTTTCTGTGATTTTTTTTTTTTTTTTTTTCTGAGCATCTGTTTCTTTCTGCTTGAGTAATTTGTATAAAGCCTTAGACCAATACATCTATTTGAAAGTAAATGATGAAAAATTATCAGACCATTGAGATGAAAATTGTATTTTAATGATAAGTCATTATATTCTACAGAATTATTGAAAATGTGTAAAACAAAGTGATTCACGTTAACACACTTTCTTCACGTTAAGCACTTCATGGAAATGCTTTTTCAGGAAATAGAAGTACAGGGGGCCCAATTGATGGCTTTCAGCAATTTTGAGGTCCTCTTGTACCAACACAATACTTATGGAGATGCTGAAATTTATGCAAATGAGACAATGGTGTGAAAAAGTTGTTGGAGAAAAATGTGACTTCATAACATGCTGGCAGTTTTTCAGCAAGTGTCAACACTGTCCAACATTTTGGTTTTGCAACTACTAGATGTCATGCTTCATCCTCCATTATTATGCTCTTCAGTGCCATGTGCTACACATTGCATGGCAGCTACGTAAACTCTATTGCCACAGAGGTAGATTATCTTGTCCATAGTGTTACATCCTCACTGTCTATGACTCTAGATACTGTGGTCAGGTTTCTTTTCAGCACTGTAGCCAGGCTGACAAAGAGTCAGAGCTCTGTTGAGCTGAATATTCCTTACACTTTAACAAGTAATGACTGCATGAATTTCTTGACAAATAAAATTTTAATCATTAGAGATAAAATTATTCAAAACCATTTTACAGGTGTCTCTTTGTGTACAGCTGCTTTCAGTACTGGTGATATTTATTTAGACTGTTTCTCTATAATTGATCTTTGAGCTAACTTCAAAAGTTACTTCCTCCAAACCATCAACGTGTCTATTAGACCCCATTCCTACAAACTAATTAACGCTTCAGTCTTTATTAACTGGCTACATACTACAGACTTTTAAGGTGACAGTAATTAAACCATTACTTAAAAAGCCATCACTTCACCCAGCCGTCTTAGTGTTGGGTTTTTTTCTGTAATCATTGTACAGTCTTTACCTTACAATATAAAGCACTTTGAGGTGACTGTTTGTTATATCATATGGGATATAATTATGTGCAAAGTTTCTGCCATGTATGGATTATAGTGAAATTTGGTATACACAATAATTACAGTCAATCTAAAATAAATGTAATAACTGTCAGGTCATAATTTGTAATTAAAATGCCTTCAAGAACTATTTCCATCACTCGTGGTAGATATGCGAGTCACATAATCCTGTTACAACATTCACATGGAACATTTTTCTTTCTGGAATTATGTTGATGATTCAGGCAGCAGTGACGCCCGTCCTCGGCAGCAGAGTCAGTGTTCAACTTCTGAAAGAATTGGATGCTGGACCGAAGAACAAGATTGGTTTCTGCGTGTTTAAATGGCATGAAACAAGTAAGGTGAGCAGCTACACTTGATTATATAAAATTTGTAGAAAAGGATCTCAGCATACTTCATTGGTTTTGTTTCCTTTAGTCCAATAAGATTACAGAAATATTGTCTTTAAATTGCACTTTATTTTTTTAGGACTTGTTAGGAAATCAGAGGTAGGTGTAGGTGTTATTTAAGCTGTAGCTTCAACCTACACCTGTTTAGTTTGTCATTTAATTAATTCTTTTTTATCATTTAATTTCTTGTGATATAAATGAATCAAATAGAGACAAAGGAAATATTATGAATATATTATGAAATCACTGTCTTGATGACAGAACTGAGCCCTATAACTTCCCATTAACTACACATGTCCCTTACCACTGGAATACAGCTTAGTATACAGACGTTTGTCTCCATTTTTTCTTTATTCCACAGCACTTTTGAATGTCTATCTGCTAAATGGGGCAAGCTTTCTTGATGGAAGAATTCATACCATGAGGTCCCAAGCAATTCTTGGTGAAGATAACCCAGAATGGGGAGGCTGTAGCTCAGGAGGTAGTGCAGGTCACCTACTAATCGAAAGGTTGACAGATCGATCCCTGGCTGCATGCCAAAATATCCTCGGGCAGGATACTGAACCTCAAGCTTCTCCCGTTGGAGTATGAATATGTGTGAATTTTACATAGAAAGGTCTTATGTGTAGAAAGAAGTGCTTGTATAAATGTAGACAAGTAAAAAAGAACCAGTCCATTTACCTTTTGATCAACAAAGGGGAATTTGCCATCAATGGCAAAACTGTGTTTTAAACTGTGGGTTTAAAACTTCTCCATTGACCCAAGGAGACAAGTGGCTGGGGTAGCTCAGGAGGTAGAACAGATCACCTACTAATCAGAAGGTCTGTGGGTCGATCCCTGGCTCCTCCAGTCTCCAAAGTATCCTTGATATCCAAGATACTGAACCTCAAGTTACTCTTCAACGTGCTCATTAGAGTGTTAGATAGAAAGCACTTAGGTGTTGAAATGAAAGTGCTTGGGTGAATGAGGCATGTTGTATAAAAAAAACACTGAGTGCTTAAATAGAAAAGAGCTAGTCCATTTGCTCAGGTTGCACCAATTTAGAAATACTGGTTTTCTTAGCGCAAGCCCCTACAAGCTTACCTAAAGATGTAAAGCGGTCATGCTTAACCTTTAACAATTTGTTGATGTGTGCAACAGTTGGAAGCATTCACATGAATACCAGGCCCCAATTTCCCAGCAAAATGTTGCATTGTAATAAGTTGATCAATGTTAGTCACTGTTTGTCTTTTTCCTTTCAACACAGTAACAGCATTTTAGAATAGTGAGAAAATCTTACATATAAATAATGTTTTAGACAAAATGCCCCATTAACATGAATGTGTGCTGTATTGTAGACCATGTTTGGAACATCACATGAACTATATAATCTACAATTGGTTGGCCTGAGTGTAAAGGGCAAGAACATATCAGGACTACATAAACGTGTCAACATCACCATGGAGTTTACCAAGGATATAAATGTAACTACAACTTAATTTAATAATTTATTCCATTCATATTTTATGTCAGAATTAAATAACATCTTACATTGGGTATGTGTAATAAAGATGAGTAAACACGAATAACGTGCAGTATTACTGTGCTATAGGAAACTCGAGAACCCTCCTGTCAGTTCCTAAATTTTTCAACAAACAGTGAGTAACCAAGCATGATATCACTCATGTATAGTAATATGTAATACAAGTATGTCTTTTATAAACATGAATTGTTGAGATTTGTGGTTTCACTCAGGACCAGAAAGTTGAGTCTAATTCAGATGAAGCAGCTCTCTTTGTTTTAAAGATTTCAGTCCAGATGGCTGCATCACACTGTGGACACTTGGTCAGACTAACGTCACCTGTTCCTGTGACCACCTCACATACTTTGCTGTGCTCATGGTAAGACTGGATTTTTTTTGTTATATGACATGGAATTCAAGAGATGCCATCCATTTGGAGCTGAGGGGACTTTCTTCAACAAAATATAAATAGAACATCTTACTAATAATTTGAAGTCTCAAATCGTCCATCCTTCCCATCTTCCCATCTCTCACCTCCTGTATTTCTGTATTTCTGGATAAGCTGTTCTTTATAGTTGAGGTAAAACTTGTTCTGTGTTGCCAGAGTTTCCCCTACAGTGACTGCTTCCTCTCCACTTTGTGTGTAGAGGGTGGGGTAGACACAGGTCATTATTAACAGTCAGGGAGGCATCAGTTAATGCTATTTGTTTAAACTGCAGGCAGAGTTAATTAAATACACCAGCTACTGGGAGACGAAGCAGTTATTCAAGATTGTAAGACTAGACTGATCAACCTGTGCACCGCCTGGATTGATTACAAGAAAACCTATGACTGAATGACTCATACTGTACATGGCTCCTGGAATGCCTAGAACTGTACAAGATCAGCAAGACCCTAAGATACCTCATCAGGAACTCAATGGGAATGTGAAGAACAACACTAGAGGCCAACTTCCAGCCAATTGCACAAGTCACCATCAAGTGCGGGATTTACCAAGGAGATGCTTTGTCCCCACTGCTGTTCTGCATAGGCCTGAACATCCTCAGCCAGATCATCAACAACACTGGCTACGGATACAGACTATGGAATGGAGCAACCATCAGCCACATCCTGTACATGGATGACATCAAATCATATGTCAGGAGTGAATGAGACATCTATTCACTGATCCACACCAACATTGATCTACAGCAATGATATTGGAATGTCATTCGGACTGGAGAAGTGTGGTTGGATGGTAACAAAGAGAGGAAGGTAGTCAGAACTGAGGGGGACAGCTACAAGTACCTCGGAAGCCCACAGGCAAATGGGAACCATGAAGATCCTGCTAGGACAGCTGCGACCACCAAATACCTCCAGAGAGTAAGGCAAGTCCTGAGGAGTCAGCTAAATGGGAAGAACAAGATTCAGGCAATCAGCACCTACGCCCTGCCAGTTGTCAGATACCATGCTGGAATAATAAGCTGGCCAAAGGAGGTGATAGAAGCCACTGATGTCAAGACAAGAAAGGTCCTTACCATGCATGGAGGGTTTCACCCCAAATCCAACACCTTCAGACCGTACGTTAAGCAGAAGGAAGGAGGCCGAGGACCATTGAGTGTCAGAACCACTAACTAGGATAAGACAACAAAGATCCATGAATACGTCAGGAAGATGGCCACAAATGATTATGTGCTTAGTGAATACCTCAGGCAGTAGAAACCCAAGAAAGAAGAGGAGGAGGTAGTCTGCTCTTTTGATTGCAAACATATAATCATTTTCTTCTTTTACTGAATGTCAGAAAATGTTCAGAAGTTAGTGTGAGCATGGCTACTTTGGAGTTCTATGCCTAATGTAGGAGGTTTAGCTCTGCATCGTTAAAAAATCACCCCCCTCTTCTGCTCCCTCCCTGCCCTCCCACAAGCAAATATACTGATATGATAATGTGAGTGTGTCTTTTCTCCACAGATCAATGCTCCCATGTCAGCAAATGACAGCGATATTCTAAATTATATTTCTCTGATTGGCTGTAGTCTCTCTCTCTTGTTGCCTTGGTCATCACCGTTTTGCTCTTCACCACAAATAGGTAACTATTTTTTGGATGAGATTTTTCCAACCTTCATCAATCCTCACTCCTCTTATATTTTTATTAAGACACTCTTGTCACTACATCAGGTCGTCATCCTCTGCTCTCTTCTTCCTGTCTTGTTTTGACTTTATTGATTTTTGCTGGTCTTCATGAACTTCAATTATGCATTATTTTAATAAAAGGGAATGCAGTCTTCTCTCATACGATCATCAGTCTTCTTACAGTGAAAGGCGTCCTTTCTTATTATGCTTGTACTTCTGTCATCCTTCCTTTCTTCTGTCACATATGGTTTAACTTTCATCCATGACCTGACCGTGAACATTGTCACTTACCAAATCTCCACTGCTGTCTCACAGAATACTCAGAGTAGATGTTTCTATGAAGGTCCACATCAGTCTTGTAATTGCCCTGATGCTCCTCAACCTGCACTTCCTGCTAAGCTCCACACTGTCAGCACAGCCCTCCTCTGTTTATACATGGCCCTTTTCCTTCATTACTCCCTGCTGGCCACCTTCAGCTGGATGGCCTTGGAGGGCTTCCATCTCTACTTTGTCTTAGTCAAAGTCTTCAACATCTATGTCCAGAGATACCTGCTCAAACTGAGCATGGTGGGATGGGGTAAGTGGAGTAATTTAAGCAGGAAGCTGTTATCAGTCTGCAAACCTTTAAATAACTGCTCAGTTCAATGTTCCAGGTGTCCCTGCAGTCATTGTGTCAGTGGTGGTGATCATAAACAGACACTTTTATGGCAAAGCCTCTCTGAAGGCATCTAACGACACAATGTAAGGAACAAACCTGCAAGCATGAAAAATGTTGATGTAACTTATACTTGTTAACTGTTTTTATATGTGCATTAGAGTTTCTGGATATTTGTTTCAACAAAAAAGCACAAAAATGGATGCGCATCAAATTCTATTTAACCTGCTATATAATCTGCTGAAGCTGAATCACCTGGAGAGAGATTAAAATATCATCTGATCTCACTTTCTTTGTAGATGTTATATAACCAATGAAACAGTGAAGTACGTGACTGCACTGGGGCTGTTCAGCGTGGTCTTCCTCTTTAACATGAGCCTGTTTGTGGTGGTACTCAGACATGTTTTTATTCTCCGTCGCATCAAACAGGTACAAGTTCATCTTGTGATCTTTTAAAAGAATCTTTAAGTCTTGAAAAGTCTATGAATGTCTAATTTTTTTCTCCATCAGCAGTTCCTTGAAACCCCGCAATGAACTGATCTTACTAACAAGCATTAAATTCACTGGCATCTTTATTTTAAAGGATACACAAACTGAATGACAGGTTGTCAGTCCCTTAGCTTTTCTAATAAATTTTAATTCATCTTCTGGTATTTTTCTAAACTGTGTAATGTTTGGGGTTGCTGTTTTATTTAGGTTTGAGTTATTTCTGAGCGTAAACACTCGTCTCCATTGTCTTTTACTCCCTGCCATGCTTTTGCCACCTTTTCCAGTATTCCTTGTGATTTTTTTCTTTTCCTAGTGTTCAGTTTTTAATCTTCCTGTCTTTGACCCTTTTGGAGTATTATGGAATATGTAGTTTGCTTTTGCCTCCTCCTTCTTGTTCCCAATAGTTGCCTTGCTGCCTACAGTCCTGTGTAATTCCACTGCATATCTTATATTTAACTCAAGTTCTTTCTGTGATACCTCTTCCTCTTGTTACAGTGCTTGCTTAGATCTTATGCATTTCCATTAGATAAACTGTATAAATTAATAAAAGAGTCCAAAATGAATACACAAACTGAAACAGAACTGTGAAATTGTTCATTAAACAGGTCTCTTAATAGCAGTTTTAGTCATCACTCTTCAAACAGATTTCAAAGTGTGTCTTAGTTTCAGATAGTTTCACTCTGTAACCTGCTATGTTAACAGTCCCAACTTTTAAAACACATTTCAAGTTTTCTTACTGCTGGTGTCAGATGTTCTATAATCTCCTGTCATTTTATATTTGGCAAATCAGTTTGGACAGAGTAACCATGACAGAGCAAAGAAAGACTTTTTCACCCTGCTGGGAGTCATGACTCTCCTCTGCATTACCTGGGGCCTGATCTTCTTCTCTTTTGGCTACCTGACCACTGCTGGGCTCTACATGTTCTCCATCCTGAACTCACTGCAAGGTTCTCTTCTTCTATTACTGCAATTTTGAATGACAGGGTTATGTGACTAATATATATTGTAAAGCTTTGATTCTGAAAGTGTTAGCTGCAGTCCCCTGTTGGTAAATGGACTAGCTCTTATATAGCGCTTTTCTACTCAGTATGAGCACTCAAAGCGCTATTACAATATGTTTACATTCACCCATGCACTCCCATTCATACAAGCACTTCCATGTTTGCTAAGCTAAGTGCTTTTTAATTAACTATCATTCACACACATTCATACTCCGACGGGACGGTCGGAGAGCAACTTTGGGCTAAGTATCTTGCCCAAGGATACATTGGCATGTAGCCTGGAGTAGCCAGGAATCGAACCGCTGACCTTCTGATCAGTAGGTGACCTGCTCTACCTACTGAGCTACAGCCACCCCTCTGTTGGGACATTATAGCATATGAAGTGTCAAGAATTACACTTTATATGCCAGGGGTATTCAACTCCAGGCCTCGAGGGCCGGTGTCCCGCAGGTTTTAGACGAGTCTCTGCTTCAACACACCTGAGTCAAATATAGAAGTCATTAGCAGGACTCTGGAGAACTTGACTGCATACTGAGGAGGTAATTCAGCCATTTGAATCAGGTGTCCTGGATCAGGGACACATCTAAAACCTGCAGGACACCAGCCCTCGAGGCCTGGAGTTGAATACCCCTGACATATGCCATAACATTAACATACTTGATTTCAATTTTGGCATGGATGTTTGTAATGTGTATACACAAACTGTGACCAGTCATAGTCTAAGCATTGACTACTTTCTCTCCTTTGCGCCGTGCAGGTTTCTTCATATTCCTGTGGTTTGTGATGTCACTGAGAAAGGACAAAAAGGCAGCTACTAAAGCATGATTTGATTGTAGTGCTGTATTGCAGAAGCTCTTGACAGAAGTGGTTAATATTTGGTTTGGAGTCTGTCCATCTGGTTTTATGAATATGAAATTTTCCCAGGAGCAGCAGCAGTTGAATGAAGTCAGTGAAGTCTTTGTCCATGCCTTTGTTCTCAAAACATATTATAATGTCCTTCTCTTTAAGTTGAATTATTTGTCCAGTTTTCTGCCTAATGTAATGTTGTAAATCAGTCCAAAATATTTTGACATGTACACACTGATAAAATAAATGAGAAATTGTTTCACTATATGACTCACAGAAAGAACATGAATTAAACCTCTCCAATGTTTTTTTTAACTGGATATATATTATGTAAGATTTTAAAAGAAACTTTCTTAGCCTTATTGTTTAAACAAAATTTCCCTCCATGCAGCCAAATGTAATTCCAGCTTATTTCTCCATATAAAGAAGACCAGTATGATCTTCCAGCTGGCAGAGCACGTTTTCTTTCCCGCGTCCGCGTAACAGGACGCAGAATAGTGACGTTTGTCGAGTATCAATGACGTGCTGGTCGGATAAATGCGACCTGGCCGTACATACACAGGTCGCATTTGAATAGATCGGATACGTATCAGATTTAGGACCACCTACTGTAGCCAAGTGGCCTGGGTTGCATTTGAAAAAAAATCAGATCTATGTTGTTCAAACTGGCATGAAAAGATCGGATACAGGCCGTATGAGGGTGAAAAAAATCGGATTTGGGGCACTTCAGGCTGCAGTGTGAACATAGCCATAGAAACAATAACAAAGCTCAGCCTACAATAATAATTGCAACTAAAGCTCAAGAATAGTAATGATGAACCATTTTGGGGAATCCCTGAGCGAGATCTAGCATATCTTCTGCACCAAGGGTACGTTTGAATAGTCAGTTTGCTTAGGAAGGCTCCTACCTGAGAGAAACGACACAGAAGAATCTGTGTGGCAGTCATAGTGTGAGCTGTTTGGATTCTAGAATTATGAAGGAAAGGTGCTTTGGTTGTTCCTTTATGACCTCCTTTAACATAGCATACGAGGTGTGGCAGAAAAGTAATGAGACTGATTTTGTATTTACCAAAGTTTTTATTTTTTTTCAAACATCAGTGTTATCCCCTTCAAAATAGTTCCCTTGGGCAGCTACACACCGATGGAGACGTTGTTCCCACTTTTGGTAGCAGCGCTGGAAGTCTTCAACCGGTATGGTCTTCAGCATGTCCGTTACACTCTTTTGGATGTTTTCTAAAGTCCCGAAATGACGTCCTTTGAGGACATTTTTCAGTTTAGGAATAAGGAAAAAGTCACAGGGGCTGAGGTCAGGTGAATAGGGGGGCTGGGGAACCACAGGAATGCCTTTTGAGGTCAAA